>NW_027286490.1:0-2500 GCF_022747635.1 Hetaerina americana | reverse complement strand
CCTGGACGCGCGGCGCTGAGAGGAATATCGAAGCAAAATTCTGCATATGCGCCACATCAATATATTTGGATATTGCCCAACTAAAAGAAAGTTTGGTTTCACAAAATCACTTTCCCAGTCTTCAAACACGGTTTGAGCAGGCAGAAAATTTTAGGAAGTAGTTTTTTTTTCCCGAGCACCCATAATGTTGGAGCCTCGATAGAAGATAAGGGAACGATGCTGTGAGGCTATGCTTAATCAATTTTCCTGGCTTATAGAGTAATCATGATTAGGCCTAGTTTCGTCAGCAAAAAATTTCCGAATTTGACCACTGTTACTATTCTATCAAAAATAAAACCAGCATCTGGCCGTCGGGAAATTTCATGTCGACGGGTTAATAAGTCACAAAAAATGTGTCCGGGAAAATTATTGTCTTCCATTTCCGTTTAATTTATCGAATGAATCTGGACGATAAGAGTTGGGTGTGCGTGCGTTTTTGTGCTGCCGTAAATAATCACGTGAACTTCGTGGGGGAGGGGTGGGCAAGTGGTCACTGCGTTCGCTGCGTAGGTTGACTCGCCTCAAAAAGTTGCGTCTCGAGGCGTTCTGTATGACATTCTTCGTTCTCTCCCTTTCTCTCCCTCTTTAGCTAAATGCCCTTTGGAGAATGATTCCGACGAACAATGAGGAAGACAATGCTTTGCACTCTACTCCTTGGCTCTGGGGTGAAGGCTCGATTACCCTGATGGAAGCTGGCGGGTGTCGTGCACCGCTTTTCGTTTCGGTAGCATTTCACTCAAGACGAGATACTCGGAAAAATAATTTTTTTCCACGTATTCCAGAGCAATTCCGTAAATACGAGGTAAGCGTAAGAATGCCTTCAAAACAGCCGGAAAAGAGTTCATCCGCTCGACTTAATCACTTTAGGACTTTCTCGTAATGAGACCATAACTGCATTTATCCAATTCTATAGCTTACCTCTCCGGCAGAACTTCAAAGCTCCGGATGTATGCTTAATTTATGCCTAAATTACCCAAGATATGCGTTACGTTATGGCACATTTGATCAACACATAGCCAGATGATATTAAGGTATAGAAATAAACATTTTACAGCAGTGTAAATACGTGAATCACCGGTGTTAGCATGGAAAATGAACGTTGGTAAACATTAGCATGACACGAGTTAAGCGCATGGATTGACGGTGATTTTTGTAACTTAGCCATCAAAATAGATTTTCGATTTGAGAATCGGGAGAGGGAGTGAAGAAAGGAAACTACGGGAAAAAAATTCAAAATTCGCAGCATAACTGATGAGATGATCGGTGCAAACTTATTCTAGTGGCGCATATGTCAACGCCCCCACCCTGATTACTTCTCGGAGGGAACATCGATTATTCAATCAAACTCCTTCTAATTTGAAACTGAATTTTTGTTCGTGATATTCCATGCGGCGTTTCATGCATAATTTATTGATGTATTGATCCCCAAAATATTTCGAAAGTACCTAAATAACACTCCTTTTTATGTTCTTTAATCTGTATTCATTGAGAATCTCTATTTGAATTATTCTAATAACCAAAATGACAAACCTGCCACATGTCATGCGTAAATTTATAAATATTTGTATTGCATCGAAAAAATAAATGAAGCTTTAGGCACGGTAGGGGAAAGAGAAACGGGTTTTGGAAAATATTTGTAGAAGGCGGGAAGAGTAAAAACAAAAAGTAGACAAAAGACAACTGAAAAAAAAGAAAGCATTTCTGACGATGGCAAAGGAAAAATGAGAGAAATATATATTTTGGATAAAAATAAGGGAGATAGAAAGGATACAGAACCAAAGATTGAGTTATTGTATTATGCAACGGGATTCAAGGATATTTTGTATCATGTTTGTAATGGCTTGGAAGTGTAGAAGTTCATCAAAACCTACCCTGAACCTGAAGAGTAATAGTCATCGTAAATACTTAAGCGATAACAATTATAATTTTTTCCTCACATCTGAACACAAAATCTTTCGCTTCAATAGTTACACGAAACATACTTGTACATATACCAAGACCACGTATTTTAGCAGTGCCACAACCTCCGAGAATTATCGCATGTACTTTCTTATTAAGAACTAGAACTGGCGACATATTTATGACATTTGAAGCGTCTCTTTTTTCTCTCCTACTAATCTTAAGTTTTAGTCTACGGCCACTTAATCTTTTTCTTGTGGAAATCGAGGCATTTTTGAGATTGGGTCAGACCCACACGCACCGTAACGCAGGCCTCGTTGAGATTGAAGTTTCCGGTTGAGGTTAATACTACGGTATTTCCTCTCTCTCCTTTCGGAGATGGAACTGAGAAAAACAACCTTTATTCTCTGGCCTATCTGCGTAGTATATGTTACCGGTGATGTGCTGGGGGGGGGTGTAAGCTAGTTTCTACTCGCTTCTCTCTATCTCCCTCCATTTGGATTAACATCCCTTTAAGCCCGTCACAAAAAGTTAAGATCACACGAATGAGGCCATTGATCCT
>NW_027286489.1:0-23458 GCF_022747635.1 Hetaerina americana | reverse complement strand
ACATTTTTCCGTGAAAAGTGCCAATACCCCCCCTTTGGGTTCTAGGTGAAATTCTCACTCGACACAAATCAAACAAAAATGTTTCCATGGTGTGTATTGTTGTTCATTTTCATAAAATAAACAAAATAAAACCAAGAATAAATCATTTAAGACAAGAAATGAGCATAAAAGATGCCTCAGCGCAAATGTTAATGTTAGTAAAAGAGCCCAAATTTCAAAAAATTGCGAAAAACAACAATCTTCCATTATAGAGTGAATGTTTGAGGTGTATAGAAGGCATTTATTTCATTTTTAGAAATTTTAATTTTTCACATTTTTCCACGAAAAGTGCCCAATACCCCCCCCTTTGGGTTCTAGGTGAAATTCTCACTCGACACAAATAAAACAAAAATGTTTCCATGGTGTGTATTGTTGTTCATTTTCATCAAATAAATAAAATAAAACCCAGAATAAATCATTAAAGGCAAGAAATGAGCCTAAAAGATGCCTCAGCGCAAAAGTTAATGTTAATAAAAGAGCCCAAATTTCAAAAAATATTGCGAAAAACAACAATCTTCCATCATAGAGTGAATGTTTGAGGTGTATAGAAGGCATTTATTTCATTTTTAGAAATTTTAATTTTTCACATTTTTCCATGAAAAGTGCCAATACCCCCCCCTTTGGGTTCTAGGTGAAATTCTCACTCAACACAAATCAAACAAAAATGTTTCCATGGTGTGTATTGTTTTCATTTTCATCAAATAAACAAATAAAACCCAGAATAAATCATTAAAGACAAGAAATGAGCCTAAAAGATGCCTCAGCGCAAATGTTAATGTTAGTAAAAGAGCCCAAATTTCAAAAAATATTGCGAAAAACAACAATCTTCCATTATAGAGTGAATGTTTGAGGTGTATAGAAGGCATTTATTTCATTTTAAGAAATTTTAATTTTTTACATTTTTCCATGAAGAGTGCCAATACCCCCCCCTTTGGGTTCTAGGTGAAATTCTGCCTCGACACAAATAAAAAAAAATGTTTCCATGGTGTGTATTGTTGTTCATTTTCATCAAATAAACAAAATAAAACCCAGAATACATCATTAAAGGCAAGAAATGAGCCTAAAAGATGCCTCAGCGCAAAAGTTAATGTTAGTAAAAGAGCCCTTATTTCAAAAAATATTGCGAAAAACAACAATTTTCCATCATAGAGTGAATGTTTGAGGTGTATAGAAGGCATTTATTTCATTTTTAGGAATTTTAATTTTTCACATTTTTCCATGAAAAGTGCCAATACCCCCCCCCTTTGGTTTCTAGTTGAAATTCTCACTCAACACAAATCAAACAAAAATGTTTCCATGGTGTGTATTGTTGTTCATTTTCATCAAATAAACAAAATAAAACCCAGAATAATCATTAAAGACATGAAATGAGCCTAAAAGATGCCTCAGCGCAAATGTTAATGTTAGTAAAAGAGCCCAAATTTCAAAAAATATTGCGAAAAACAATAATCTTCCATTATAGAGTGAATGTTTGAGGTGTATAGAAGGCATTTATTTCATTTTTAGAAATTTTAATTTTTCACATTTTTCCACGAAAAAGGCCATTTCCCCCCCTTTGGGATCTAAGTGAAATTCTCACTCAACACAAATCAAACAAAAATGTTTCCATGGTGTGTATTGTTGTTCATTTTCATCAAATAAACAAAATAAAACCCAGAATAAATCATTAAAGGCAAGAAATGAGCCTAAAAGATGCCTCAGCGCAAGAGTTAATTTTAGTAAAAAGAGCCCAAATTTCAAAATAATATTGCGAAAAACCACAATCTTCCATCATAGAGTGAATCTTTTAGGTGTATAGAAGGCATTTATTTCATTTTTAGAAATTTTAATTTTTCACATTTTTCCACGAAAAAGGCCAATACCCCCCCCTTTGGGTTCTAGGTGAAATTCTCACTCGACACAATAAAACAAAAATGTTTCCATGGTGTGTATTTTTGTTCATTTTCATCAAATAAACAAAATAAAACCCAGAATAAATCATTAAAGACAAGAAATGAGCATAAAAGATGCCTCAGCGCAAGTGTTAATGTTAGTAAAAGAGCCCAAATTTCAAAAAAAATATTGCGAAAAAATAAAATCTTCCATTATAGAGTGAATGTTTGAGGTGTATAGAAGGCATTTTTTTAATTTTTAGAAATTTTAATTTTTCACATTTTTCCGTGAAAAGTGCCAATACCTTTGGGTTCTAATTGAAATTCTCACTCGACACAAATCAAACAAAAATGTTTCCATGGTGTGTATTGTTGTTCATTTTCATCAAATAAACAAAATAAAACCCAGAAATAAATCATTAAAGGCAAGAAATGAGCCTAAAAGATGCCTCAGCGCAAAAGTTAATGTTAGTAAAAGAGCCCAAATTCAAAAAATATTGCGAAAAACACAATCTTCGATCATAGAGTGAATGTTTGAGGTGTATAGAAGGCATTTATTTCATTTTTAGAAATTTTAATTTTTCACAATTTTTCCACGAAAAAGACCAATACCCCCCCTTTGGGTTCTAGGTGAAATTCTCACTCGACACAAATCAAACAAAAATGTTTCCATGGTGTGTATTGTTGTTCATTTTCATCAAATAACAAAATAAAACCCAGAATAAATCATTAGAGACAAGAAATGAGCATAAAAGATGCCTCAGCGCAAGTGTTAATGTTAGTAAAGAGCCCAAATTTCAAAAAATATTGCGAAAAAACAACAATCTTCCATTATAGAGTGAATGTTTTAGGTGTATAGAAGGCATTTTTTTTAATTTTTAGAAATTTTAAATTTCCACATTTTTCCGTGAAAAGTGCCAATACCCCCCCTTTGGGTTCTAGGTGAAATTCTCACTCGACACAAATCAAACAAAAATGTTTCCATGGTGTGTATTGTTGTTCATTTTCATAAAATAAACAAAATAAAACCCAGAATAAATCATTAAAGACAAGAAATGAGCATAAAAGATGCCTCAGCGCAAATGTTAATGTTAGTAAAAGAGCCAAATTTCAAAAAATATTGCGAAAAACAACAATCTTCCATTATAGAGTGAATGTTTGAGGTGTATAGAAGGCATTTATTTCATTTTAGAAATTTTAATTTTTCACATTTTTCCATGAAAAGTGCCAATACCCCCCCTTTGGGTTCTAGGTGAAATTCTCACTCAACACAAATCAAACAAAAATGTTTCCATGGTGTGTATTGTTTTCATTTTCATCAAATAAACAAAATAAAACCCAGAATAAATCATTAAAGACAAGAAATGAGCCTAAAAGATGCCTCAGCGCAAATGTTAATGTTAGTAAAAGAGCCCAAATTTCAAAAAATATTGCGAAAAACAACAATTTTCCATTATAGAGTGAATGTTTGAGGTGTATAGAAGGCATTTATTTCATTTTTAGAAATTTTAATTTTTCACATTTTTCCATGAAGAGTGCCAATACCCCCCCCTTTGGGTTCTAGGTGAAATTCTGCCTCGACACAAATAAAAAAAAATGTTTCCATGGTGTGTATTGTTGTTCATTTTCATCAAATAAACAAAATAAAACCCAGAATAAATCATTAAAGGCAAGAAATGAGCCTAAAAGATGCCTCAGCGCAAAAGTTAATGTTAGTAAAAGAGCCCAAATTTCAAAAAATATTGCGAAAAACAACAATCTTCGATCATAGAGTGAATGTTTGAGGTGTATAGAAGGCATTTATTTCATTTTTAGAAATTTTAAATTTCCACATTTTTCCGTGAAAAGTGCCAATACCCCCCCTTTGGGTTCTAGGTGAAATTCTCACTCGACAAAAAATCAAACAAAAATGTCTCCATGGTGTGTATTGTTGTTCATTTTCATAAAATAAACAAAATAAAACCCAGAATAAATCATTAAAGACAAGAAATGAGCATAAAAGATGCCTCAGCGCAAATGTTAATGTTAGTAAAGAGCCCAAATTTCAAAAAATATTGCGAAAAACAACAATCTTCCATTATAGAGTGAATGTTTGAGGTGTATAGAAGGCATTTATTGTCATTTTTAGAAATTTTAATTTTTCACATTTTTCCACGAAAAGTGCCAATACCCACCCCCCCCCTTTGGGTTCTAGGTGAATTCTCACTCGACACATATAAAACAAAAATGTTTCCATGGTGTGTATTGTTGTTCATTTTCATCAAATAAATAAAATAAAACCCAGAATAAATCATTAAAGGCAAGAAATGAGCCTAAAAGATGCCTCAGCGCAAAAGTTAATGTTAGTAAAAGAGCCCAAATTTCAAAAAATATTGCGAAAAACAACAATCTTCCATCATAGAGTGAATGTTTGAGGTGTATAGAAGGCATTTATTTCATTTTTAGAAATTTTATTTTTCACATTTTTCCATGAAAAGTGCCAATACCCCCCCCTTTGGGTTCTAGGTGAAATTCTCACTCAACACAAATCAAAACAAAAATGTTTCCATGGTGTGTATTGTTTTCATTTTCATCAAATAAACAAAATAAACCCAGAATAAATCATTAAAGACAAGAAATGAGCCTAAAAGATGCCTCAGCGCAAATGTTAATGTTAGTAAAAGAGCCCAAATTTCAAAAAAATATTGCGAAAAACAACAATCTTCCATTATAGAGTGAATGTTTGAGGTGTATAGAAGGCATTTATTTCATTTTTTAGAAATTTTAATTTTTCACATTTTTCCATGAAGAGTGCAAATACCCCCCCTTTGGGTTCTAGGTGAAATTCTGCCTCGACACAAATAAAAAAAAATGTTTCCATGGTGTGTATTGTTGTTCATTTTCATCAAATAAACAAAATAAAACCCAGAATACATCATTAAAGGCAAGAAATGAGCCTAAAAGATGCCTCAGCGCAAAAGTTAATGTTAGTAAAAGAGCCCAAATTTCAAAAAATATTGCGAAAAACAACAATTTTCCATCATAGAGTGAATGTTTGAGGTGTATAGAAGGCATTTATTTCATTTTAGGAATTTTAATTTTCACATTTTTCCATGAAAAGTGCCAATACCCCCCCCTTTGGTTTCTAGGTGAAATTCTCACTCAACACAAATCAAACAAAAATGTTTCCATGGTGTGTATTGTTGTTCATTTTCATCAAATAAACAAAATAAAACCCAGAATAAATCATTAAAGACATGAAATGAGCCTAAAAGATGCCTCAGCGCAAATGTTAATGTTAGTAAAAGAGCCCCAAATTTCAAAAAATATTGCGAAAAACAACAATCTTCCATTATAGAGTGAATGTTTGAGGTGTATAGAAGGCATTTATTTCATTTTTAGAAATTTTAATTTTTCACGTTTTTCCACGAAAAAGGCCATTACCCCCCCCTTTGGGTTCTAAGTGAAATTCTCACTCAACACAAATCAAACAAAAATGTTTCCATGGTGTGTATTGTTGTTCATTTTCATCAAATAAACAAAATAAAACCCAGAATAAATCATTAAAGACAAGAAATGAGCATAAAAGATGCCTCAGCGCAAGTGTTAATGTTAGTAAAAGAGCCCAAATTTCAAAAAAATATTGCGAAAAACCACAATCTTCCATTATAGAGTGAATGTTTTAGGTGTATAGAAGGCATTTTTTTAATTTTTAGAAATTTTAATTTTTCACATTTTTCCGTGAAAAGTGCGATTACCCCCCCCTTTGGGTTCTAGGTGAAATTCTCACTCGAACCAAATCAAACAAAAATGTTTCCATGGTGTGTATTGTTGTTCATTTTCATCAATAAACAAAATAAAACCCAGAATAAATCATTAAAGGCAAGAAATGAGCCTAAAAGATGCCTCAGCGCAAAAGTTAATTTTAGTAAAAGAGCCCAAATTTCAAAAAAATATTGCGAAAAACCACAATCTTCCATCATAGAGTGAATCTTTTAGGTGTATAGAAGGCATTTATTTCATTTTTAGAAATTTTTATTTTTCACATTTTTCCACGAAAAAGGCCAATACCCCCCCCCTTTGGGTTCTAGGTGAAATTCTCACTCGACACAATAAAACAAAAATGTTTCCATGGTGTGTATTTTTGTTCATTTTCATCAAATAAACAAAATAAAACCCAGAATAAATCATTAAAGACAAGAAATGAGCATAAAAGATGCCTCAGCGCAAGTGTTAATGTTAGTAAAAGAGCCCAAATTTCAAAAAAATATTGCGAAAAAATAAAATCTTCCATTATAGAGTGAATGTTTGAGGTGTATAGAAGGCATTTTTTTAATTTTTAGAAATTTTAATTTTTCACATTTTTCCGTGAAAAGTGCCAATACCCCCCCCTTTGGGTTCTAATTGAAATTCTCACTCGACACAAATCAAACAAAAATGTTTCCATGGTGTGTATTGTTGTTCATTTCATCAAATAAACAAAATAAAACCCAGAATAAATCATTAAAGGCAAGAAATGAGCCTAAAAGATGCCTCAGCGCAAAAGTTAATGTTAGTAAAAGAGCCCAAATTTCAAAAAATATTGCGAAAAACAACAATCTTCGATCATAGAGTGAATCTTTTAGGTGTATAGAAGGCATTTATTTCATTTTTAGAAATTTTAAATTTTTCACATTTTTCCACGAAAAAGGCCAATACCCCCCCCCTTTGGGTTCTAGGTGAAATTCTCACTCGACACAAATCAAACAAAAATGTTTCCATGGTGTGTATTGTTGTTCATTTTCATCAAATAAACAAAATAAAAACCCAGAATAAATCATTAAAGACAAGAAATGAGCATAAAAGATGCCTCAGCGCAAGTGTTAATGTTAGTAAAAGAGCCCAAATTTCAAAAAAATATTGCGAAAAAATAAAATCTTCCATTATAGAGTGAATGTTTGAGGTGTATAGAAGGCATTTTTTTAATTTTTAGAAATTTTAATTTTTCACATTTTTCCGTGAAAAGTGCCAATACCCCCCCTTTGGGTTCTTAATTGAAATTCTCACTCGACACAAATCAAACAAAAATGTTTCCATGGTGTGTATTGTTGTTCATTTTCATCAAATAACAAAATAAAACCCAGAATAAATCATTAAAGGCAAGAAATGAGCCTAAAAGATGCCTCAGCGCAAAAGTTAATGTTAGTAAAAGAGCCCAAATTTCAAAAAATATTGCGAAAAACAACAATCTTCGATCATAGAGTGAATGTTTGAGGTGTATAGAAGGCATTTATTTCATTTTTAGAAATTTTAATTTTTCACATTTTTCCACGAAAAAGGCCAATACCCCCCCCTTTGGGTTCTAGGTGAAATTCTCACTCAACACAAATCAAACAAAAATGTTTCCATGGGTTGTATTGTTGTTCATTTTCATCAAATAAACAAAATAAAACCCAGAATAAATCATTAAAGACAAGAAATGAGCATAAAAGATGCCTCAGCGCAAGTGTTAATGTTAGTAAAAGAGCCCAAATTTCAAAAAAATATTGCGAAAAACCACAATCTTCCATTATAGAGTGAATGTTTTAGGTGTATAGAAGGCATTTTTTTAATTTTTAGAAATTTTAATTTTTCACATTTTTCCGTGAAAAGTGCGATTACCCCCCCCTTTGGGTTCTAGGTGAAATTCTCACTCGAACCAAATCAAACAAAAATGTTTCCATGGTGTGTATTGTTGTTCATTTTCATCAAATAAACAAAATAAAACCCAGAATAAATCATTAAAGGCAAGAAATGAGCCTAAAAGATGCCTCAGCGCCAAAGTTAATTTTAGTAAAAGAGCCCAAATTTCAAAAAAATATTGCGAAAAACCACAATCTTCCATCATAGAGTGAATCTTTTAGGTGTATAGAAGGCATTTATTTCATTTTTAGAAATTTTAATTTTTCACATTTTTCCACGAAAAAGGCCAATACCCCCCCCTTTGGGTTCTAGGTGAAATTCTCACTCGACACAATAAAACAGAAATGTTTCCATGGTGTGTATTTTTGTTCATTTTCATCAAATAAACAAAATAAAACCCAGAATAAATCATTAAAGACAAGAAATGAGCATAAAAGATGCCTCAGCGCAAGTGTTAATGTTAGTAAAAGAGCCCAAATTTCAAAAAAATATTGCGAAAAAATAAAATCTTCCATTATAGAGTGAATGTTTGAGGTGTATAGAAGGCATTTTTTTAATTTTTAGAAATTTTAATTTTTCACATTTTTCCGTGAAAAGTGCCAATACCCCCCCCTTTGGGTTCTAGGTGAAATTCTCACTCGACACAAATCAAACAAAAATGTTTCCATGGTGTGTATTGTTGTTCATTTTCATCAAATAAACAAAATAAAACCCAGAATAAATCATTAAAGGCAAGAAATGAGCCTAAAAGATGCCTCAGCGCAAAAGTTAATGTTAGTAAAAGAGCCCAAATTTCAAAAAATATTGCGAAAAACAACAATCTTCGATCATAGAGTGAATGTTTGAGGTGTATAGAAGGCATTTATTTCATTTTTAGAAATTTTAATATTTCACATTTTTCCATAAAAGTGCCAATACCCCCCCCTTTGGGTTCTAGGTGAAATTCTCACTCGACACAAATCAAACAAAAATGTTTCCATGGTGTGTATTGTTGTTCATTTTCATCAAATAAACAAAATAAAACCCAGAATAAATCATTAGAGACAAGAAATGAGCATAAAAGATGCCTCAGCGCAAGTGTTAATGTTAGTAAAAGAGCCCAAATTTCAAAAAATATTGCGAAAAACAACAATCTTCCATTATAGAGTGAATGTTTTAGGTGTATAGAAGGCATTTTTTTAATTTTTAGAAATTTTAATTTTTCACATTTTTCCGTGAAAAGTGCCAATACCCCCCCCTTTGGGTTCTAGGTGAAATTCTCACTCGACACAAATCAAACAAAAATGTTTCCATGGTGTGTATTGTTGTTCATTTTCATCAAATAAACAAAATAAAACCCAGAATAAATCATTAAAGAGAAGAAATGAGCATAAAAGATGCCTCAGCGCAAATGTTAATGTTAGTAAAAGAGCCAAAATTTCAAAAAAATATTTCGAAAAACCACAATCTTCGTTTATAGAGTGAATGTTTGAGGTGTATAGAAGGCATTTTTTTAATTTTTAGAAATTTTTATTTTTCACATTTTTCCACGAAAAAGGCCAATACCCCCCCCTTTGGGTTCTAGGTGAAATTCTCACTCAACACAAATCAAACCAAAATGTTTCCATGGTGTGTATTGTTGTTCATTTTCATCAAATAAACAAAATAAAACCAAGAATAAATCATTAAAGACAAGAAATGAGCATAAAAGATGCCTCAGCGCAAATGTTAATGTTAGTAAAAGAGCCCAAATTTCAAAAAAATATTGCGAAAAACCACAATCTTCCATTATAGAGTGAATGTTTTAGGTGTATCGAAGGCATTTATTTCATTTTTAGAAATTTTAATTTTTCACATTTTTCCACGAAAAAGGCCAATACCCCCCCTTTGGGTTCTAGGTGAAATTCTCACTCTACACAAATCAAACAAAAATGTTTCCATGGTGTGTATTGTTGTTCATTTTCATCAAATAAACAAAATAAAACCCAGAATAAATCATTAAAGACAAGAAATGAGCATAAAAGATGCCTCAGCGCAAGTGTTAATGTTAGTATAAGAGCCCAAATTTCAAAAAAATATTGCGAAAAACCACAATCTTCCATTATAGAGTGAATGTTTTAGGTGTATAGAAGGCATTTTTTTAATTTTTAGAAATTTTAATTTTTCACATTTTTCCGTGAAAAGTGCGATTACCCCCCCCTTTGGGTTCTAGGCGAAATTCTCACTCGAAGCAAATCAAACAAAAATGTTTCCATGGTGTGTATTGTTGTTCATTTTCATCAAATAAACAAAATAAAACCCAGAATAAATCATTAAAGGCAAGAAATGAGCCTAAAAGATGCCTCAGGGCAAAAGTTAATTTTAGTAAAAGAGCCCAAATTTCAAAAAAATATTGCGACAAACCACAATCTTCCATCATAGAGTGAATCTTTTAGGTGTATAGAAGGTATTTATTTCATTTTTAGGAATTTTAATTTTTCACATTTTTCCACGAAAAAGGCCAATACCCCCCCCTTTGGGTTCTAGGTGAAATTCTCACTCGACACAATAAAACAAAAATGTTTCCATGGTGTGTATTGTTTTCATTTTCATCAAATAAACAAAATAAAACCCAGAATAAATCATTAAAGGCAAGAAATGAGCCTAAAAGATGCCTCAGCGCAAAAGTTAATGTTAGTAAAAGAGCCCAAATTTCGAAAAATATTGCGAAAAAATAAAATCTTCCATTATAGAGTGAATGTTTGAGGTGTATAGAAGGCATTTTTTTAATTTTTAGAAATTTTAATTTTTCACATTTTTCCGTGAAAAGTGCCAATACCCCCCCCTTTGGGTTCTAGGTGAAATTCTCACTCGACACAAATCAAACAAAAATGTTTCCATGGTGTGTATTGTTGTTCATTTTCATAAAATAAACAAAATAAAACCCAGAATAAATCATTAAAGGCAAGAAATGAGCCTAAAAGATGCCTCAGCGCAAAAGTTAATGTTAGTAAAAGAGCCCAAATTTCGAAAAATATTGCGAAAAAATAAAATCTTCCATTATAGAGTGAATGTTTGAGGTGTATAGAAGGCATTTTTTTAATTTTTAGAAATTTTAATTTTTCACATTTTTCCGTGAAAAGTGCCAATACCCCCCCCTTTGGGTTCTAGGTGAAATTCTCACTCGACACAAATCAAACAAAAATGTTTCCATGGTGTGTATTGTTGTTCATTTTCATCAAATAAACATAATAAAACCCAGAATAAATCATTAAAGGCAAGAAATGAGCCTAAAAGATGCCTCAGCGCAAAAGTTAATGTTAGTAAAAGAGCCCAAATTTCAAAAAATATTGCAAAAAACAACAATCTTCGATCATAGAGTGAATGTTTGAGGTGTATAGAAGGCATTTATTTCATTTTTAGAAATTTTAATTTTTCACATTTTTCCACGAAAAAGGCCCCCCCCCTTTGGGTTCTAGGTGAAATTCTCACTCGACACAAATCAAACAAAAATGTTTCCATGGTGTGTATTGTTGTTCATTTTCATCAAATAAACAAAATAAAACCCAGAATAAATCATTAAAGACAAGAAATGAGCATAAAAGTTGCCTCAGCGCAAATGTTAATGTTAGTAAAAGAGCCCAAATTTCAAAAAATATTGCGAAAAACAACAATCTTCCATTATAGAGTGAATGTTTGAGGTGTATAGAAGGCATTTATTTCATTTTTAGAAATTTTAATTTTTCACATTTTTCCACAAAAAGTGCCCATACCCCCCCCTTTGGGTTCTAGGTGAAATTCTCACTCGACACAAATCAAACAAAAATGTTTCCATGGTGTGTATTGTTGTTCATTTTCATCAAATAAACAAAATAAAACCCAGAATAAATCATTAAAGACAAGAAATGAGCATAAAAGATGCCTCAGCGCAAGTGTTAATGTTAGTAAAAGAGCCCAAATTTCAAAAAAATATTGCGAAAAACCACAATCTTCCATTATAGAGTGAATGTTTTAGGTGTATAGAAGGCATTTTTTTAATTTTTAGAAATTTTAATTTTTCACATTTTTCCGTGAAAAGTGCCAATACCCCCCCTTTGGGTTCTAGGTGAAATTCTCACTCGACACAAATCAAACAAAAATGTTTCCATGGTGTGTATTGTTTTCATTTTCATCAAATAAACAAAATAAAACCCAGAATAAATCATTAAAGGCAAGAAATGAGCCTAAAAGATGCCTCAGCGCAAAAGTTAATGTTAGTAAAAGAGCCCAAATTTCGAAAAATATTGCGAAAAAATAAAATCTTCCATTATAGAGTGAATGTTTGAGGTGTATAGAAGGCATTTTTTTAATTTTTAGAAATTTTAATTTTTCACATTTTTCCGTGAAAAGTGGCAATACCCCCCCCTTTGGGTTCTAGGTGAAATTCTCACTCGACACAAATCAAACAAAAATGTTTCCATGGTGTGTATTGTTGTTCATTTTCATCAAATAAACATAATAAAACCCAGAATAAATCATTAAAGGCAAGAAATGAGCCTAAAAGATGCCTCAGCGCAAAAGTTAATGTTAGTAAAAGAGCCCAAATTTAAAAAAATATTGCGAAAAACAACAATCTTCGATCATAGAGTGAATGTTTGAGGTGTATAGAAGGCATTTATTTCATTTTTAGAAATTTTATTTTTCACATTTTTCCACGAAAAAGGCCAATACCCCCCCCTTTGGGTTCTAGGTGAAATTCTCACTCGACACAAATCAAACAAAAATGTTTCCATGGTGTGTATTGTTGTTCATTTTCATCAAATAAACAAAATAAAACCCAGAATAAATCATTAAAGACAAGAAATGAGCATAAAAGATGCCTCAGCGCAAGTGTTAATGTTAGTAAAAGAGCCCAAATTTCAAAAAATATTGCGAAAAACAACAATCTTCCATTATAGAGTGAATGGTTTAGGTGTATAGAAGGAATTTTTTAAATTTTTAGAAATTTTAATTTTTCACATTTTTCCGTGAAAAGTGCCAATACCCCCCCCCCCTTTGGGTTCTAGGTGAAATTCTCACTCGACACAAATCAAACAAAAATGTTTCCATGGTGTGTATTGTTGTTCATTTTCATCAAATAAACAAAATAAAACCCAGAATAAATCATTAAAGAGAAGAAATGAGCATAAAAGATGCCTCAGCGCAAATGTTAATGTTAGTAAAAGAGCCCTAATTTCAAAAAAATATTGCGAAAAACCACAATCTTCCATTATAGAGTGAATGTTTTAGGTGTATAGAAGGCATTTATTTAATTTTTAGAAATTTTAATTTTTCACATTTTTCCATGAAAAGTGCCAATACCCCCCCCCCTTTGGGTTCTAGGTGAAATTCTCACTCAACAAAAATCAAACAAAAATGTTTCCATGGTGTGTATTGTTGTTCATTTTCATCAAATAAACAAAATAAAACCCAGAATAAATCATTAAAGACAAGAAATGAGCCTAAAAGATGCCTCAGCGCAAATGTTAATGTTAGTAAAAGAGCCCAAATTTCAAAAAATATTGCGAAAAACAACAATCTTCCATTATAGAGTGAATGTTTGAGGTGTATAGAAGGCATTTATTTCATTTTTAGAAATTTTAATTTTTCACATTTTTCCACGAAAAAGGCCAATACCCCCTCCTTTGGGTTCTAGGTGAAATTCTCACTCGACACAAATCAAACAAAAATGTTTCCATGGTGTGTATTGTTGTTCATTTTCATCAAATAAACAAAATAAAACCCAGAATAAATCATTAAAGAAAAGAAATGAGCATAAAAGATGCCTCAGCGCAAATGTTAATGTTAGTAAAAGAGCCCAAATTTCAAAAAATATTGCGAAAAACAACAATCTTCCATTATAGAGTGAATGTTTGAGGTGTATAGAAGGCATTTATTTCATTTTTAGAAATTTTAATTTTTCACATTTTTCCACGAAAAGTGCCATACCCCCCCCTTTGGGTTCTAGGTGAAATTCTCACTCGACACAAATAAAACAAAAATGTTTCCATGGTGTGTATTGTTGTTCATTTTCATCGAATAAACAAAATAAAACCCAGAATAAATCATTAAAGACAAGAAATGAGCATAAAAGATGCCTCAGCGCAAATGTTAATGTTAGTAAAAGAGCCCAAATTTCGAAAAATATTGCGAAAAAATAAAATCTTCCATTATAGAGTGAATGTTTGAGGTGTATAGAAGGCATTTATTTCATTTTTAGAAATTTTAATTTTTCACATTTTTCCACGAAAAGTGCCAATACCCCCCCCTTTGGGTTCTAGGTGAAATTCTCACTCGACACAAATAAAACAAAAATGTTTCCATGGTGTGTATTGTTGTACATTTTCATCAAATAAACAAAATAAAACCCAGAATAAATCATTAAAGACAAGAAATGAGCATAAAAGATGCCTCAGCGCAAGTGTTAATGTTAGTAAAAGAGCCCAAATTTCAAAAAAATATTGCGAAAAACCACAATCTTCCATTATAGAGTGAATGTTTTAGGTGTATAGAAGGCATTTTTTTAATTTTTAGAAATTTTAATTTTTCACATTTTTCCGTGAAAAGTGCCAATACCCCCCCCTTTGGGTTCTAGGTGAAATTCTCACTCGACACAAATCAAACAAAAATGTTTCCATGGTGTGTATTGTTGTTCATTTTCATCAAATAAACAAAATAAAACCCAGAATAAATCATTAAAGGCAAGAAATGAGCCTAAAAGATGCCTCAGCGCAAAAGTTAATGTTAGTAAAAGAGCCCAAATTTCAAAAAATATTGCGAAAAACAACAATCTTCGATCATAGAGTGAATGTTTGAGGTGTATAGAAGGCATTTATTTCATTTTTAGAAATTTTAATTTTTCACATTTTTCCACGAAAAAGGCCAATACCCCCCTTTGGGTTCTAGGTGAAATTCTCACTCGACACAAATAAAACAAAAATGTTTCCATGGTGTGTATTGTTGTTCATTTTCATCAAATAAAAAAAATAAAACCCAGAATAAATCATTAAAGAGAAGAAATGAGCATAAAAGATGCCTCAGCGCAAATGTTAATGTTAGTAAAAGAGCCCAAATTTCAAAAAAATATTGCGAAAAACCACAATCTTCCATTATAGAGTGAATGTTTTAGGTGTATAGAAGGCATTTTTTTAATTTTTAGAAATTTTAATTTTTCACATTTTTCCGTGAAAAGTGCCGATACCCCCCCCTTTGGGTTCTAGGTGAAATTCTCACTCGACACAAATCAAACAAAAATGTTTCCATGGTGTGTTTTGTTGTTCATTTTCATAAAATAAACAAAATAAAACCCAGAATAAATCATTAAAGACAAGAAATGAGCATAAAAGATGCCTCAGCGCAAATGTTAATGTTAGTAAAAGAGCCCAAATTTCAAAAAATATTGCGAAAAACAACAATCTTCCATTATAGAGTGAATGTTTGAGGTGTATTGCAGGCATTTATTTCATTTTTAGAAATTTTAATTTTTCACATTTTTCCATGAAAAGTGCCAATACCCCCCCCTTTGGGTTCTAGGTGAAATTCTCACTCGACACAAATAAAACAAAAATGTTTCCATGGTGTGTATTGTTGTTCATTTTCATCAAATAAACAAAATAAAACCCAGAATAAATCATTAAAGGCAAGAAATGAGCCTAAAAGATGCCTCAGCGCAAAAGTTAATGTTATTAAAAGAGCCCTTATTTCAAAAAATATGGCGAAAAACAACAATTTTCCATCATAGAGTGAATGTTTGAGGTGTATAGAAGGCATT
The DNA here is from genome assembly GCF_022747635.1 of Hetaerina americana. Classification (NCBI taxonomy): domain Eukaryota; kingdom Metazoa; phylum Arthropoda; class Insecta; order Odonata; family Calopterygidae; genus Hetaerina; species Hetaerina americana. Next base: position 8,161 of record NW_027286489.1, on the reverse strand, counting down.
TATTTCATTTTTAGGAATTTTAATTTTTCACATTTTTCCATGAAAAGTGCCAATACCCCCCCCTTTGGGTTCTAGGTGAAATTCTCACTCAACACAAATCAAACAAAAATGTTTCCATGGTGTGTATTGTTGTTCATTTTCATCAAATAAACAAAATAAAACGCAGAATAAATCATTAAAGACAAGAAATTAGCATAAAAGATGCCTCAGCGCAAGTGTTAATGTTAGTATAAGAGCCCAAATTTCAAAAAAATATTGCGAAAAACCACAATCTTCCATTATAGAGTGAATGTTTTAGGTGTAAAGAAGGCATTTTTTTAATTTTTAGAAATTTTAATTTTTCACATTTTTCCGTGAAAAGTGCGATTACCCCCCCCTTTGGGTTCTAGGTGAAATTCTCACTCGAACCAAATCAAACAAAAATGTTTCCATGGTGTGTATTGTTGTTCATTTTCATCAAATAAACAAAATAAAACCCAGAATAAATCATTAAAGGCAAGAAATGAGCCTAAAAGATGCCTCAGGGCAAAAGTTAATTTTAGTAAAAGAGCCCAAATTTCAAAAAAATATTGCGAAAAACCACAATCTTCCATCATAGAGTGAATCTTTTAGGTGTATAGAAGGTATTTATTTCATTTTTAGAAATTTTAATTTTTCACATTTTTCCACGAAAAAGGCCAATACCCCCCCCCTTTGCGTTCTAGGTGAAATTCTCACTCGACACAATAAAACAAAAATGTTTCCATGGTGTGTATTGTTGTTCATTTTCATCAAATAAACAAAATAAAACCCAGAATAAATCATTAAAGACAAGAAATGAGCATAAAAGATGCCTCAGCGCAAGTGTTAATGTTAGTAAAAGAGCCCAAATTTCAAAAAAATATTGCGAAAAACCAAAATCTTCCATTATAGAGTGAATGTTTTAGGTGTATAGAAGGCATTTTTTTAATTTTTAGAAATTTTAATTTTTCACATTTTTCCGTGAAAAGTGCCAATACCCCCCCCTTTGGGTTCTAGGTGAAATTCTCACTCGACACAAATCAAACAAAAATGTTTCCATGGTGTGTATTGTTGTTCATTTTCATCAAATAAACAAAATAAAACCCAGAATAAATCATTAAAGAGAAGAAATGAGCATAAAAGATGCCTCAGCGCAAATGTTAATGTTAGTAAAAGAGCCCAAATTTCAAAAAAATATTGCGAAAAACCACAATCTTCCATAATAGAGTGAATGTTTTAGGTGTATAGAAGGCATTTTTTTAATTTTTAGAAATTTTAAATTTTCACATTTTTCCGTGAAAAGTGCCAATACCCCCCCTTTGGGTTCTAGGTGAAATTCTCACTCGACACAAATCAAACAAAAATGTTTCCATGGTGTGTATTGTTGTTCATTTTCATCAAATAAACAAAATAAAACCCAGAATAAATCATTAAAGGCAAGAAATGAGCCTAAAAGATGCCTCAGCGCAAAAGTTAATGTTAGTAAAAGAGCCCAAATTTCAAAAAATATTGCGAAAAACAACAATCTTCGATCATAGAGTGAATGTTTGAGGTGTATAGAAGGCATTTATTTCATTTTTAGAAATTTTAATTTTTCACATTTTTCCACGAAAAAGGCCAATACCCCCCTTTGGGTTCTAGGTGAAATTCTCACTCGACACAAATAAAACAAAAATGTTTCCATGGTGTGTATTGTTGTTCATTTTCATCAAATAAAAAAAATAAAACCCAGAATAAATCATTAAAGAGAAGAAATGAGCATAAAAGATGCCTCAGCGCAAATGTTAATGTTAGTAAAAGAGCCCAAATTTCAAAAAAATATTGCGAAAAACCACAATCTTCCATTATAGAGTGAATGTTTTAGGTGTATAGAAGGCATTTTTTTAATTTTTAGAAATTTTAATTTTTCACATTTTTCCGTGAAAAGTGCCAATACCCCCTTATATAGAACCCCCCCTTTGGGTTCTAGGTGAAATTCTCACTCGACACAAATCAAACAAAAATGTTTCCATGGTGTGTTTTGTTGTTCATTTTCATAAAATAAACAAAATAAAACCCAGAATAAATCATTAAAGACAAGAAATGAGCATAAAAGATGCCTCAGCGCAAATGTTAATGTTAGTAAAAGAGCCCAAATTTCAAAAAATATTGCGAAAAACAACAATCTTCCATTATAGAGTGAATGTTTGAGGTGTATTGAAGGCATTTATTTCATTTTTAGAAATTTTAATTTTTCACATTTTTCCATGAAAAGTGCCAATACCCCCCCCTTTGGGTTCTAGGTGAAATTCTCACTCGACACAAATAAAACAAAAATGTTTCCATGGTGTGTATTGTAGTTCATTTTCATCAAATAAACAAAATAAAACCCAGAATAAATCATTAAAGGCAAGAAATGAGCCTAAAAGATGCCTCAGCGCAAAAGTTAATGTTAGTAAAAGAGCCCTTATTTCAAAAAATATGGCGAAAAACAACAATTTTCCATCATAGAGTGAATGTTTGAGGTGTATAGAAGGCATTTATTTCATTTTTAGGAATTTTAATTTTTCACATTTTTCCATGAAAAGTGCCAATACCCCCCCCTTTGGGTTCTAGGTGAAATTCTCACTCGAACCAAATCAAACAAAAATGTTTCCATGGTGTGTATTGTTGTTCATTTTCATCAAATAAACAAAATAAAACCCAGAATAAATCATTAAAGGCAAGAAATGAGCATAAAAGATGCCTCAGCGCAAGTGTTAATGTTAGTATAAGAGCCCAAATTTCAAAAAAATATTGCGAAAAACCACAATCTTCCATTATAGAGTGAATGTTTTAGGTGTATAGAAGGCATTTTTTTAATTTTTAGAAATTTTAATTTTTCACATTTTTCCGTGAAAAGTGCGATTACCCCCCCTTTGGGTTCTAGGTGAAATTCTCACTCGACACAATAAAACAAAAATGTTTCCATGGTGTGTATTGTTGTTCATTTTCATCAAATAAACAAAATAAAACCCAGAATAAATCATTAAAGACAAGAAATGAGCATAAAAGATGCCTCAGCGCAAGTGTTAATGTTAGTAAAAGAGCCCAAATTTCAAAAAAATATTGCGAAAAACCAAAATCTTCCATTATAGAGTGAATGTTTTAGGTGTATAGAAGGCATTTTTTTAATTTTTAGAAATTTTAATTTTTCACATTTTTCCGTGAAAAGTGCCAATACCCCCCCCTTTGGGTTCTAGGTGAAATTCTCACTCGACACAAATCAAACAAAAATGTTTCCATGGTGTGTATTGTTGTTCATTTTCATCAAATAAACAAAATAAAACCCAGAATAAATCATTAAAGAGAAGAAATGAGCATAAAAGATGCCTCAGCGCAAATGTTAATGTTAGTAAAAGAGCCCAAATTTCAAAAAAATATTGCGAAAAACCACAATCTTCCATAATAGAGTGAATGTTTTAGGTGTATAGAAGGCATTTTTTTAATTTTTAGAAATTTTAAATTTTCACATTTTACCGTGAAAAGTGCCAATACCCCCCCTTTGGGTTCTAGGTGAAATTCTCACTCGACACAAATCAAACAAAAATGTTTCCATGGTGTGTATTGTTGTTCATTTTCATAAAATAAACAAAATAAAACCCAGAATAAATCATTAAAGACAAGAAATGAGCATAAAAGATGCCTCAGCGCAAATGTTAATGTTAGTAAAAGAGCCCAAATTTCAAAAAATATTGCGAAAAACAACAATCTTCCATTATAGAGTGAATGTTTGAGGTGTATAGAAGGCATTTATTTCATTTCTAGAAATTTTAATTTTTCACATTTTTCCACGAAAAGTGCCAATACCCCCCCCTTTGGGTTCTAGGTGAAATTCTCACTCGACACAAATAAAACAAAAATGTTTCCATGGTGTGTATTGTTGTTCATTTTCATCAAATAAATAAAATAAAACCCAGAATAAATCATTAAAGGCAAGAAATGAGCCTAAAAGATGCCTCAGCGCAAAAGTTAATGTTAGTAAAAGAGCCCAAATTTCAAAAAATATTGCGAAAAACAACAATCTTCCATCATAGACTGAATGTTTGAGGTGTATAGAAGGCATTTATTTCATTTTTAGAAATTTTAATTTTTCACATTTTTCCATGAAAAGTGCCAATACCCCTCCCTTTGGGTTCTAGGTGAAATTCTCACTCAACACAAATCAAACAAAAATGTTTCCATGGTGTGTATTGTTTTCATTTTCATCAAATAAACAAAATAAAACCCAGAATAAATCATTAAAGACAAGAAATGAGCCTAAAAGATGCCTCAGCGCAAATGTTAATGTTAGTAAAAGAGCCCAAATTTCAAAAAATATTGCGAAAAACAACAATCTTCCATTATAGAGTGAATGTTTGAGGTGTATAGAAGGCATTTATTTCATTTTTAGAAATTTTAATTTTTCACATTTTTCCATGAAGAGAGCCAATACCCCCCCTTTGGGTTCTAGGTGAAATTCTGCCTCGACACAAATAAAAAAAAATGTTTCCATGGTGTGTATTGTTGTTCATTTTCATCAAATAAACAAAATAAAACCCAGAATACATCATTAAAGGCAAGAAATGAGCCTAAAAGATGCCTCAGCGCAAAAGTTAATGTTAGTAAAAGAGCCCTTATTTCAAAAAATATTGCGAAAAACAACAATTTTCCATCATAGAGTGAATGTTTGAGGTGTATAGAAGGCATTTATTTCATTTTTAGAAATTTTAATTTTTCACATTTTTCCATGAAAAGTGCCAATACCCCTCCCTTTGGGTTCTAGGTGAAATTCTCACTCAACACAAATCAAACAAAAATGTTTCCATGGTGTGTATTGTTTTCATTTTCATCAAATAAACAAAATAAAACCCAGAATAAATCATTAAAGACAAGAAATGAGCCTAAAAGATGCCTCAGCGCAAATGTTAATGTTAGTAAAAGAGCCCAAATTTCAAAAAATATTGCGAAAAACAACAATCTTCCATTATAGAGTGAATGTTTGAGGTGTATAGAAGGCATTTATTTCATTTTTAGAAATTTTAATTTTTCACATTTTTCCATGAAGAGTGCCAATACCCCCCCCTTTGGGTTCTAGGTGAAATTCTGCCTCGACACAAATAAAAAAAAATGTTTCCATGGTGTATATTGTTGTTCATTTTCATCAAATAAACAAAATAAAACCCAGAATACATCATTAAAGGCAAGAAATGAGCCTAAAAGATGCCTCAGCGCAAAAGTTAATGTTAGTAAAAGAGCCCTTATTTCAAAAAATATTGCGAAAAACAACAATTTTCCATCATAGAGTGAATGTTTGAGGTGTATAGAAGCCATTTATTTCATTTTTAGAAATTTTAATTTTTCACATTTTTCCACGAAAAAGGCCATTACCCCCCCCTTGGGTTCTAAGTGAAATTCTCACTCAACACAAATCAAACAAAAATGTTTCCATGGTGTGTATTGTTGTTCATTTTCATCAAATAAACAAAATAAAACCCAGAATAAATCATTAAAGACAAGAAATGAGCATAAAAGATGCCTCAGCGCAAGTGTTTATGTTAGTAAAAGAGCCAAAATTTCAAAAAAATATTGCGAAAAACCACAATCTTCCATTATAGAGTGAATGTTTTAGGTGTATAGAAGGCATTTTTTTCATTTTTAGAAATTTTAATTTTTCACATTTTTCCGTAAAAAGTGCCAATACCCCCCCCTTTGGGTTCTAGGTGAAATTCTCACTCGACACAAATCAAACAAAAATGTTTCCATGGTGTGTATTGTTGTTCATTTTCATCAAATAAACAAAATAAAACCCAGAATAAATCATTAAAGGCAAGAAATGAGCCTAAAAGATGCCTCAACGCAAAAGTTAATTTTAGTAAAAGAGCCCAAATTTCAAAAAAATATTGCGAAAAACCACAATCTTCCATCATAGAGTGAATCTTTTAGGTGTATAGAAGGCATTTATTTCATTTTTAGAAATTTTAATTTTTCACATTTTTCCACGAAAAAGGCCAATACCCCCCCCTTTGGGTTCTGGGTGAAATTCTCACTCGACACAATAAAACAAAAATGTTTCCATGGTGTGTATTTTTGTTCATTTTCATCAAATAAACAAAATAAAACCCAGAATAAATCATTAAAGACAAGAAATGAGCATAAAAGATGCCTCAGCGCAAGTGTTAATGTTAGTAAAAGAGCCCAAATTTCAAAAAAATATTGCGAAAAACAACAATCTTCCATTATAGAGTGAATGTTTTAGGTGTATAGAAGGCATTTTTTTAATTTTTAGAAATTTTAATTTTTCACATTTTTCCGTGAAAAGTGCCAATACCCCCCACCTTTGGGTTCTAGGTGAAATTCTCACTCGACACAAATCAAACAAAAATGTTTCCATGGTGTGTATTGTTGTTCATTTTCATAAAATAAACAAAATAAAACCCAGAATAAATCATTAAAGGCAGGAAATGAGCATAAAAGATGCCTCAGCGCAAATGTTAATGTTAGTAAAAGAGCCCAAATTTCAAAAAATATTGCGAAAAACAACAATCTTCCATTATAGAGTGAATGTTTGAGGTGTATAGAAGGCATTTATTTCATTTTTAGAAATTTTAATTTTTCACATTTTTCCACGAAAAGTGCCAATACCCCCCCCTTTGGGTTCTAGGTGAAATTCTCACTCGACACAAATAAAACAAAAATGTTTCCATGGTGTGTATTGTTGTTCATTTTCATCAAATAAACAAAATAAAACCCAGAATAAATCATTAAAGGCAAGAAATGAGCCTAAAAGATGCCTCAGCGCAAAAGTTAATGTTAGTAAAAGAGCCCAAATTTCAAAAAATATTGCGAAAAACAACAATCCTTCATCATAGGGTGAATGTTTGAGGTGTATAGAAGGCATTTATTTCATTTTTAGAAATTTTAATTTTTCACATTTTTCCATGAAAAGTGCCAATACCGCCCTTTGGGTTCTAGGTGAAATTCTCACTCAACACAAATCAAACAAAAATGTTTCCATGGTGTGTATTGTTGTTCATTTTCATCAAATAAACAAAATAAAACCCAGAATAAATCATTAAAGACAAGAAATGAGCCTAAAAGATGCCTCAGCGCAAATGTTAATGTTAGTAAAAGAGCCCAAATTTCAAAAAATATTGCGAAAAACAACAATCTTCCATTATAGAGTGAATGTTTGAGGTGTATAGAAGGCATTTATTTCATTTTTAGAAATTTTAATTTTTCACATTTTTCCACGAAAAGTGCCAATACCCCCCCCCCCCTTTGGGTTCTAGGTGAAATTCTCACTCAACACAAATCAGACAAAAATGTTTCCATGGTGTGTATTGTTGTTCATTTTCATCAAATAAACAAAATAAAACCCAGAATAAATCATTAAAGACAAGAAATGAGCATAAAAGATGCCTCAGCGCAAGTGTTAATGTTAGTAAAAGAGCCCAAATTTCAAAAAAATATTGCGAAAAACCACAATCTTCCATTATAGAGTGAATGTTTGAGGTGTATAGAAGGCATTTATTTCATTTTTAGAAATTTTAATTTTTCACATTTTTCCACGAAAAGTGCCAATACCCCCCCCCCTTTGGGTTCTAGGTGAAATTCTCACTCAACACAAATCAGACAAAAATGTTTCCATGGTGTGTATTGTTGTTCATTTTCATCAAATAAACAAAATAAAACCCAGAATAAATCATTAAAGACAAGAAATGAGCATAAAAGATGCCTCAGCGCAAGTGTTAATGTTAGTAAAAGAGCCCAAATTTCAAAAAAATATTGCGAAAAACCACAATCTTCCATTATAGAGTGAATGTTTGAGGTGTATAGAAGGCATTTATTTCATTTTTAGAAATTTTAATTTTTCACATTTTTCCACGAAAAAGGCCAATACCCCCCCCTTTGGGTTCTAGGTGAAATTCTCACTCGACACAAATCAAACAAAAATGTTTCCATGGTGTGTATTGTTGTTCATTTTCATCAAATAAACAAAATAAAACCCAGAATAAATCATTAAAGACAAGAAATGAGCATAAAAGATGCCTCAGCGCAAATGTTAATGTTAGTAAAAGAGCCCAAATTTCAAAAAATATTGCGAAAAACAACAATCTTCCATTATAGAGTGAATGTTTGAGGTGTATAGAAGGCATTTATT
>NW_027286488.1:0-23464 GCF_022747635.1 Hetaerina americana | reverse complement strand
TATCTACAGTAGAATCCGTCTAATCTCGCCTTAGTGTGTCTTGGGGCTGAATCAAAAAGGTACGCAATTAAAAAATATATTCTTTCAGGGATGTGGGATCTATAGTAAAACATTTCAAAGGCATACGTTGATGGAAAAGATTTTTCCTGCCTTATACCTAGCTAGAAGAGACTTTCATAAGCTGAAGTTGCATATTTTCTGAAATCTCTTTCTCGTACTTTAAAATTAATTTAAGTAATGATATAACGAGAGTACATCATTAAAGCTGCTAAACATGGTATTATTGAAAAATATTTTTTATCATTAACCCATATAATTTTATCATAACATGGGGACCATACCCATTTAAATTAATTTTTAGCCTTGAAAGTACAATTTGAACCAGTTACCGGATTAACCAGCGATTCACTTATCTGACTAAGGGTCTCGTCCCTCAAGTCTCTTATATATATGTGTATATATATATATATATATTTAGTGAGGGATGGAAGCTCCTAGGTTCAAATCTGAATGGTGCTTCTGGACGCTCACAGTGAAGAAAATTTGTTTGCTATTCTGGAAGCCAGGAATCTGAGTTAATCTCAGATGGCATAAGACCCAGATGATTAATCTGGCCCCAAGTCGTGATGTGAATTTTGCATGTCTTAACGTTCAGTACCATAAAGCTAGCATTTGTGGGTATTACGATGGCAGTTTTATTAAAGAGAAGGAATTCAGTAAATTCTTCGCAAATAACTTGCGATCAAAAATGTCGTGCGTTAAAAAATCGAGTTGTCTTAAAAAATCAAAGTTCTGTTAACGTCGTTAGATTTACATATGAATTTCAGTGGACTATATAATTAATAATTTATTTTATGTAAATGTATTTTAACATGTTAAAATAGAAGCTGCTTGAGAAGGCTTTAATAATGTGAAGTAGAAATAGGTGATTTTCCTTGATCATTGGCGGAAAGTGCTCCCGTAGTTCCAAAGCAAAGTTTAAGTCGAAAAAAGGATTAATGGTAGTTGAATTTGCGGTCAATAAACTTAAGCATAGTCGGAGTTACAATAAAAGAACTCGTCTCTTTAAAATTAAAAGCACATCCATGTTTTTTCTCTTTTATTTAGTGAAGGTAATTCATAAATTTAACTCAAAGGCTATGCATTCTTTGTGTCAAAAAATAGATTGGGTATTGAATATATCTTTTATTTCCATTTGCCTTAAATGCCAAATGTTAAAAGAGATAAGGGTTTGCAAAACTCAGTTTCCTTCAGTGAAGAAGTTCAAGCGGCTATGGTCGCATTAAGTTGATTTTCATGAAAATTTGTATCCGATTAAATGCGAAAACACTGCACTGTAATCCCGCCCAAGTAATTATTATTAATGTAATGCTGGTGATACGAGTAGGGAGAGCGAGGAAACGGAGAGAGGATGGGGTCAAAGGAGGAGTTGATTCCTGAACCCACGGCAAGATGACTAGTTTATCTACCTTCTCCCATCCGCCCCTTCGTCCGACCGTGAGACGGGAGTGTTAATGTAAGTAATGCTGAGACTGCGCTGTGCATAATTAAAAGCGTGAGGAGTCGGACGTGGGAGGAAGGAGTTAAAATGGCAAACGGACATGCCAGGAATGGAAGATTCACGGAGAGAGATGGAATGGAGAGAGGATAAAGAGGTTGAGAGAGAGAGAGGGCTTGGCGGAGAGAGAGAGGGAAGGAAGTAGTTTTGGGAAGAGGGACTGACAGAAGGGAATACGCTCTGACAGATGGAGAGACAAACCCCGGGCTGGAAGGGGGGAAATCCGTAGGGAAATGTAATTGGCAGATTGGGACTCAGGAGGGAGGGAGGCACTGCCGATCCCCTTGATGCGGCGGGTCAAGGAGAGAGCAAATGGAAGGGCAGGGGGAGGAAAGAGAGAGAGAGAGAGAGTGGTAAAGGTGGAGGTGAGGCAGGATAGGGATGTCGTTTGGCAGGGAAGAAGGAGTACAAACACCCTTGGCTTAGGTTTTCCGGGAGACGTCACCCGAGTCCACGGACCCATGCGTGCACTCGAAATATGTGTGGCATTCGACATACCCGCAACAGCCTTAAATTGATGAAGGAAAGGAACACATTTCCCAACCGAATTCCTCAATTCTTTTAAAAAAAGTTTTCAATGAGGAGAATGATTTGAAAGGAGAGAGTGGAGCGCGAATAATTTGGGCGGGTGATGCCTTCTGTTTCGGATGCTCAAATCCTGGATGGATTTACAGGGAACGACTGCTTCCTCCAGACAACGCGGAAAGAATACAGAGAAATGGAATACATTTATTTCTCAGTTTTCCCCATAGCATAACTGAGTGGTTAAAAAATTTTTCAATAGAGCGATTTGCTCTTTCATTTCATCGCTTGAGATCCAGTGATCCGAAGGAACTCAAATTCACGGCGGATCTCTGCTCTAAAACTTTGAATCCTTTTTTAATGGGGTCTCGGGAGAACATCATAATGCGCAATATAATAATCCGGAATGGTCGAGTGATTTTTGCTTCACAATGTATTACTTATATCGATAGATATTCTTTTATGCAGTATTGATTTTGGTGGGGGAAATTAAAAGGAGATTCCTAATGGTATTGAATTCTCGTAGGCTCTTAATTTTTAGATTTTCACCGAACCAAGTAAATTCATTTCTTAGCAATTGAACAGCAGACCCGTTAAGTCCATTTACACGGATACTCACGAATGCAGGTAGAAGGTCAAAATGTATCTTCCTCACAGCCATGAAGTGCTGACCATTAAGACTTGGGGTGGAACGTGTGATATCTTGTGAGGACCATGCGAACGAAACTTCGCATTACTTGCATCACAGATTCGCGAACAAGTGAGCTGACTCCCTGCGGAAGTGTAGTCAACTGGCGATATCTACACAACGGGAAGGATTCGACAAACCAAATGTCGACCACAAGAGACGGAGGGTCTCCCTAAAGAGAAGGGCATCGATGGATCAGGGGTGCATGAAGTTAAATATGGGTATGCATTAAAAGCTCTAATGTATTAGCTGCGCCCAGACTCGTTAGGCATTAGGGAGCATGCTCTTAGGTGCCTAAATGTTGCGTGCCTAATGAAAAGGCAGCTTGAGTTTGGACACCCTACACAGCAGTACTACCATTTATGTAGCTGAGAATACGAAATAAAGAGATGCTGTCCGAATGTAAGCATTTTGATATTTGAGATAGCTTGTGCAAACGTTTGTGTGCAGTTGCGAATCCGCGGAATGGTTTTTGTGAATCCTGAGATCACTCTATAATTCATTCTGTAGTCTTTTATTAAAGGTCCCCATGTATTTCTCTTGATTAAGTAACTTGGGCGATTTTTGGAATAATTTCGTATTCATTTTCTCTTATGAGCTATATTTAACTCAATAGATAATCCATTTTTTATGTTTTACTTTTTATCTTATTATGTAGTATTTTACTCCTGGGTAATTTTTCGTTCATAAACCTTTGTCAGTATCTATGGAAAGCTCCGCCTTTTTCCACCTAGGGTTAATAAAGCTATCGTTTTGTCAACGAGTTAAAGTGTACTCTCTCAAAGAAATAACCAATGCTATTGCAATCGACAAATACCATATAATACACTCCCACCATGGCGATTATTCTTATGCTAGCTGTCTCGCTTTTAGCACTCGGAATTATGGGACTTGGAATATGGCATATATAGGATACACTTCTTGTGTCCTAAATCCGAGGACCGGAAAGGAGCCAAGATTTACGCGCTCTCGCTGCCTGACGAGTTTGGACACCCTTTAAGATGGCATTCACCCTAAATCGAGCTATTTAGGCGCCTAATTGGTGAGTCTGGACGCTACTATTACGTTTTCGGATGTTGATTAATCTCAATACCTAAGGAGAAAAAAAGTACACTGTTACAATCAGAAATAATATTATGATCCTCGTTCACTTAACAGTTGTCGTGCATTAATAAGATTTTTCAACCCGGCATAATTTTAGGATGATTTTTACGGAAATAAATCGGTATCATGTCTCTAAAATTATTTAACGAAGTCCATGACCGAATTCTGATCAATGGATATGGTAGATAATCTAGGGGAGTTCGGGCAACGTCTAGCATGTAACCGTTTACTTAAAATAATTATTTTTGTTTATTTCGTCGCCAGATTTTAATAAGTGATGTTTCAAAGCACCAGTATTCATACGCATCAGTTTCCTGTCCCACTATTCGTATTTACTTATTCTATAGTAATACAATGACAACATGAAATGCATTTCAAAAATATTTAAACAGCTCTAAAAAGAGTAATTTTCTTCCGGTTATTCATCTCATATTTTTCCCGATGTGAGACTCAAAGGACTTAGTAAAGTTATTCTTTTTTGAGCTTCAGCTCTCCCATCGCGTGTCATTAAGTCAGATAAGTCGGTCTTCATTCTTTTTCTCTTGATTTCCAGCGGCTTTTCTAATGTAAAATGGAGTTAGTTGAGATTAGCACAAAACTGCGTACCATTGTATTGAAACAGTTCGTTGTGTTTGTCTGTTATTTCTTCGCCAAATGATTTATAGTGACCTGGAAAGTATGTTTCACCATCGATCAATTAATTGATACTAATGATTTGCGAAATATTTATGTTTACCAGGGTTGTTCAGTGCATTTGGAGAATTTTTCGATATTTGTAAGTTGTGTGTACAACTTATTTATCTGATTTAATGCAATATCGGATTTACCTGAATAAGAGAAAAATTTGTTAAATATTATTTCTTAATTCAATTTTAAAAATATACTTGATCTGGATTTTATTTTATATAATCATGTATTTATTTCATGTAATTTGAAACATTTTTCAAGTTGTTATTTCACCTATTTAGTCATTGGTGTATTATTATTTTAGCCTGTGGTAACAAGTAAGCGACCTCTCAGTAAATGATTTTAACATGACAATCGAAATCAGATGAGAAATCTGACGACTAGTTTAGTTTATATTTTACAATCTTTAAAGTGTTACTTGGCGGAAATCTTTCACACTAGGCGTAAATGAGGGAAGACTAACTTTTCAGATTCCAATCGAATTTTTATTTCTGAAACAATGGTCGCCCAAAACAAGAACTCTAGTTGAATCTGCAAAGTTAATCCTCCCTCATTTACGTCTTTATTATGTTCAATGAAATAACTAGGAGTTCCATAGTTTAGCAACTCATTTGACGAACAAATTACTGTACTTGAGGTTCTCTCTACATACCGTTCCAATAAGGATTTTAATACGACTGATGAATCATCATCATCGGAATTTTAAAATTTGGCTCTCGACTTGACGAGTCGGCACACCATTTATTATTCCAATCCTATTCCATTACGCTGCGTTGGATCATAACATTTCCGCTCTCCAGTTCATGATATAGCTTGTTTGTTATTACGTTTTATTTGTCCCCCTTGCAGAAAAACTTTTTCACCCACTTATGAGGATTCGCTCTCGGTGGGACATTTACATACTTCATCCCTTTTCTTCAATTTGTAACCTTTAATTTGCAATCCATATTCTATTGAAATGCATTAATTGATTCCAGTGCATGTATTGAGCATTCTTCAACAAAACTTAGTCGTGATTTATCTGTAGTGAGTACCTATCTATAATTACATATACTCTTCACATTTTATTTCATATAGTTTTGGATAGGCTATGGAGTACCAAACCCGCTGCTTTTTCACAAAATGATTAAAAACGCCCTATTTAAATATACGCCGTAAACCAATGGATATGATAATTGTTGTGTCAAGAGGGGTGAACCAATGGATATGATAATTATTGTGTCAATAGGGTTCCAAGTTTAATGAATTCGCGCGCACAGGAGTGGCAAACCAGTGATAATTGAATGCAAGGGTGCTACACGTGTATCAAAAGTCCCTCAGGCAAAAAGGTTTTAATGTTGCCCATTGGTTGCTGGAGAACGAAAAATAACAACGACCACGCAAACAGCGACGCAAGCAAATAACATCAGTACATAATACTCTGCAAACGCTAACGCCTAATGCAAAAAGGTGATAAATTCACACTTGGTTATATATTTTTTATTTTTACAATTTTACGTTTCTATGCCTTTTTGATTCACGATCTCCTCAAGCTTCAAAAATATTCATCAATCTTAAACCACGAAAAAGAATCAAAGGCTTTGCGTTTCCACAGAAAAGAATTTATTGCTGTCGACTAGTTTCACTTACGTGTAACGAAGCTAGTCGACAACAAGAAATTATTTCCTATAGAAACGCAAAGTCTTTGAATCTTTCTTCTAGCTTTACTAATAGATTTTCACAAAGTATCGGCCTAAACCATTGCTAAAATTCATCAATCTTTATTGTTTGTTACCAAATATATACTAGGGTAATCCCAAAAGGAAGATCTCCTTTTTACATTTTTAGAATTATAAAGATACATTTTTTATAAACAGAAAAACGCATTTATTTTCAATAAATTATACATTATTTTTAAGCTTAAGTATTATTCTATTCTTTTACATAATTTTCATTACAGTTAATGAATGTTTTTACTCGCTGGGGTAGTTTTTGTACGTCCATGTTGTACTAGCTCGCCGCCATGTCGTTGAGGAAGCGTTGGACCTCATCTTTTACCTCGTTGTATTAGCTTGTTACAAGTTACGAAACCTAGGTATTCCACTTCACACCTGAGATCAAACAGCAATCACGTGAGTGGTTGAATTACTCTTCGCCCAAGCCGCGAAAATTCAAACAAACATAGCCTTCTTGCAAAATCGCGGCAACTGTGTTTTGGGATCGAAGCGGGCATTGTTAGTCGAATGCATTAATTTTGCGACCACAATAAACGCTGCCAGGTATTGTGAGATACTTAAACAACACAGATGGAAGATTCAGAAGAGGAATGTTGAGCAATAGTATAAGCCATATCCACGGCAACACCCGTCCCCACGTCGTCCGTCAAACCGTCTCTCTCCTGCAACAGTTTGGATGGGGCATCATCACCCACCCACCCTTTCGTCCGGACTTGTTACCCGGTGACTACGACTTTTTTCCCACGTTGAAAGAAAATTTGACCGGAAGGCGCTTCAGTGACGAGGTGAAAGTTGAGGTCCAATACTGGCTCAACGACATCTTGGCGAGATGGTATGACATGGAAATAAAAGAGCCATTTCAGCTCCTGTGAAAATTCATTGACCGAAATGGAAAATATGTAAAAAATAGTGGAATTTAAGGTCTGTAAAAAATGTATCGGTTATTCAGGGTAATATTCAGGGTAACGTATCTATTCTATTTATAAACAATTGGAGAGCTTCCGTTTGGGATTACCATCGTAAATAACTGTGAAGAATGGCCCGTGAAGATAGGAATCTTTAAAAGTTTCGTATTTTGAAAAACATCAGTACATTCAAGTAGATATAAATGTAAAACTTTAAAGGCGTAGTAAATGCATTTATATATGCTTAATTTTTACCATATGATCCTTTATTGATATTCCAAGAAATTACGAAACTTTTTCTTTCATATTATTAATATCAGGTATGAATTAAATTTCAACGTTAAAGTTAAGAAAATAGGTCCATGAATAGATTTTATTCATGTAAATTATGCTCCTGAAATTTTGAATTATCACAGAGCTGGATTTCTGATGGCATTAAAATGAAAATATGAATTCCTATTCTGCTACGAACGCAGCAAGGTGAGCCTCATTCCTAATTGTTTAGTGATGTTATCCATGAACTTCAGGGAATAGTTTTGAAGAATCCAAAGAGAGTAGTAACACTTGTGAGAAAATAAATTAAAGACAATTCCTTTTAATTACAGAATTAACCCGGAATTTAAAGGCCTTTTGAATTTAAAGTAATTCTTTGATTATATTCCTCCAAAATGATTATGTTAACGGCATTTTCGCTAAACAATGAAAAGAGCTTCCTAGAACATATATCTAGAAGACATTTGTCTCAAAATTGAGATTTGTTCGTTTTTAGCGTACATTTTAAAATACTTAGTGTCAACTGTTCCTCCTTTGCCAGCTTGAAAATTTATCTGTTTAATTTAAAACATTTCACAATGAAACTACTTCCTTGATATGATCATATCTGTGAAAATATGATTTCCCTGGGGAGGCAAAAAAGAGTGTCTTTGCTCGGAAATAAAAGTTTGTTGAAAGCCATATTCACTGCGGTTAAGATAAATGTAAACTTCAAGTTCATCGTAACACTACGAAATGATTGGGCGTTTGGGGTTCTAGGGAAGTAAAATTTAATAGACCACATTTCTGGTATTGAATAACCTGGTAGTGTAGAATGTACTAATTTTATTCACAAAAAAAACGGAAGGATTTAAATATATGGTCAAAACATTAGGCACATATAAATTTCTTTCATAAAATCTCTTCATCTTTATTGACGATTTCATCCAATAAAATGAAATTTTACATACACTTATTTACACATAGATTACCACATCTCATATTCCCATTTTTTCCATTCGACGATATTACATATTTTTGTATACACACATTTAAACTTATGAAACATGTTTGGATAGAGAAAATACATTACATAGCCTATTCAGTTTCTTAGTTGTTATGATATTACTGGTTTCACGATAATCATCCGAGATTTTGGTAGCGCGTAATGTTTTCATCGTCAAGCAAAAAAGTAAAAAAAGGAAATATTACTTTGGCGCTCGGGAATAAAAAAACTGGAAGAAAACTCGACTGGTCGTACTTCATCCACGGGATCCATGGTCTCTTTCATTTAGCTTCTTCGTATCATGGCAATGGGATACAAAACGATCGTTATTTCCGGAACACTTCATTAGCGTACATGTTTCGAGGTCAAATATTGGTAAAAATGCCTTTTTTTTTAAAAGCCTAGGAGACTTGGTTGGTTTGTAGACGGTATGGTGTGGGAGGGGGCAAACGGGAGGAAGTAAAATGCTGACCTTAGGAGGGGGCTGCAAATATGCGTGAGTTTCCAGACTATTTATCTTGCTCTATGTTGGTCGTGGATTATTTACGAAAATGTTTTACTCTTAAAGACATTCACAATGGAAGATATGGATATTATCTCATTTTTTCTTAATCGTAGCAGTTTGCGTGAAGGTGCTCCAAAAATTGTTTACACTTATTCTTATTCTAGATTGAAGAATGCCATTTCCGGGATAACTACTCTTAGTGGGAAATTGCATGCAAAGCAAACTATGTGCCTTGGCAGGTGCCGAGAATTCGGCTCGAAACATTATCATGCAAGATAAATATTTTCGGAAATATTTATTTTTTGGAAGCGAACGAAAGAATTTCATCTTGCTTCGAAGATATCTGAAAATTATTCTTGGCAAATGACTACGTTAATTTTTTTTGAAGCCCGTTGGCAAATTTCACTGTTACGCAGAGTAGTGAATACGATTCACCATTAAGCTCAGTCATTATGTGTGCTTCTTCACCTACGGATTTTGTTGGACCCAGTTCCTGCCCCGTCTAAAAAGTGACGGGTGCCACTCGAGAAGATCGATGAGCTCGTCCCGAGCCGTAAACATCTTTTGCAGCTATATTGAAATGCGCTTGAATTGTTCTTCCGCCGTGCTCAGTGCCACTTAGCTCTTCTCCCTCCCCGCTCACTATACGCTAAGACGAGACCGAAATTAATGTAAGGCACTTCCAATTCCTTTTAGATACTCAGGCAGAAAAATCCAAACGACGGCCGACGCTACCGGAAATACAGATGATTGGGTAACGGACCAATCTCTCGAGAGCGCACTTCCCTTTTCAGTCGTCGCCTCATCTGTCCCTCGAGTACGCTCTTTTCTCGGCTGGAAGAATTCGTCACATGTGTGTATATTTTGTTCAGTTTCCAGTTATCAGTGTTCGGTGATATGTTTGTGGACAGTGGAAATATTTTTGCATAAAAGGATACCTCAAAATGAAAGGAAAGATTCGATGATAGCATTGAAATCATTTTTCGAGAAGGTAAAGAAAACAGCTTTGAGGTTTTGTTGATTGAGCTTGGTTCGTTGGTTATGGTTCACAGGAGAGATGGCCCTCGAAAAAATAAGCGATGCTTTCATTTCATCCGCGCTCCGTATCAACAGCGAGAAGGAAAAGGGAATATGACGAAGTGAAATATTTGTCAATCATTAAAAATCGCCTAGAAGAAGGGGATTAGAGAAGAGTATTGTTATAATAACAATCTTACCAGAATTGGCGACTGTCAGAGCGGGAGGGAAGAGAATCAATAAAAAGAGCGCAGATCTCATCTCCTCTCCCGAAGCCCCTTCCACATCCCCTTCTCCCTGCCACTTCCTCACTCACCCAATCTTACAAGGTTTCCGTTTTTTCCTTCCTTCACCCCCTCCGGGTTCCTCGTCGTCTCCTGACGTCCCTCGGGGGGATCCTAACTCTGCATTCCGAACCCCTCCCTCTCTCTCCGTCTCCACTCTTTTTTTTTCTTCCTTCTCACTCATTCTCACAAAAACATGCTCACGCAGACTACTTTTATCCCCTCCTTCATCATCACTTATTATAAAAAATGGGAAACAACTTTCATATCAAGTTACCAAGGGATTCATTCGATTGTTTGCTTGCCTGATTGTTTATTGTTTCCAAACTACTTTTGCGGCATGTTTAAGTTAATTGATTTAGGAAAGTTCCTCCCTTACGTGGTCTTTCCCTTCCCTCTTCTACTTCGTCGTTTTTATTACATATATTTTTCCCTTTACTCCTGATATTCCCCTCTTAACTCAACTTCCTTTCTATTTTTTTCTCTTCGATGGGTCGCCCGCCCACTTCCCGGCGTCGATTCCGTACCCAATCCCACACCCACCTTTCACGCCTAACCTCCAACCCACACCACTGCTTCTTTCTCACCACTCCAACCCCCCAAAATCCTTCCCCCGAGGCCCCAACGACTATTTCTTCGCCGCCTTCCCCACCTTCTCTCTCTCACTCAACTTCTCGGAAACCTCCCATCTTATGTCTCCAACTATTATTCTCCGTTCCCCACCACCCAACCATATCCATCTTTCACTTTCCCACAACTTCCCTTCTTATGGGCGAGGAGTTCCCTTCCGCATATTTCTCTCTTCTATCCTCCGCCCCCACCGCGCCATCGCTCCTTCTTCCTGAGCCGCACACACCGCGTCACCGTCACCTCACTCTCTCCAATCCCCATCCCACACCACTCAAACCGTCACTTCCTCGGTAAATCTGTTCTTGTCATCCAGGTCTATCACGATAGCGTGTGTCCTCGCGTGGCCGGAACGTAAATCGTTTCCCTGCCTCCGGCTTCCTCCGCCCCTGCCGCCGCCCCCATCTCCAGCAGCCCCCCCATCCCCGCCGCTCGACCCCACCTCGCCTCCGGACCCCGCCGCCCCGTCCCCCTCCGGCCGTGCCCCACCCCGCCGTCTCCTCTTGCGCACCGCCCCGCCCGACCACTCGTCTCCCCCGCCGCTCCACGGAGCGCGGTGGGGCGGGGTCGCCGCCTCATCCACCTCCTTCTTCTTCCGCCTCCAGCGCATTTTCTTCTTGCTCCCCACTTTGCCTTCGCCGTCGTCCGCCTCGCCCTCCTCCGCTACGCCGTTGTGGGCCGCCGACTCCTGCTTCCCTCCCCCTTTCCTTCGCCTCCTCGATTCCTCCTCCTCCGTACCCTCATCCCCCTCCTCCTTGTTCCCTACAACCACCACTACCACCTTCTCTCCCTCCTCCGACTCATTTCCCCTTTTGCTCCCATTCCCCTCTTGGCCAATCTTGCTTGCCGCCCCGCCTTCCCCCACCTCGTCCTCCTCGCCCAGGGCAGCGCCGTCGACGCCACCGACAGCCTCCAGCACTAGGGCGAGTTTGCAGGCCAGTGGGGCGGTCGCCTTTTCGTCTCTCCCGGAGAGCTTGGAGCAAAGGGAGTGTATCTGCTGGACGATGCCTTTCCATTCCTCCTAAGTGCCACGAATGAGAAGAAGAGAAAATTATAATGAGCGAATTGCAGTATTTATGTATTTATATTATATATATATACATACATATATACATATACATATATATATATATATATATATATATATATATATATATATATATAAATATATATATATATATATATATATATATATATACACTCACACGAGTACATACACACACACATATAATTGCATTTTTTGCTATGTGTACACACACACACACACACACACACACACATATATATATATATATATATATATATATATATATATATATATATATATATATATATATATATATATATATATATATATGTGTGTGTGTGTGTGTGTGTGTGTGTGTGTGTGTGTGTGTGTATTTTATATGCATGCATGAGAAGAGAAAGAGATAGGAGGATATTGCATTTTTATAGCCACTTCGGTTAAAAATCGGGAAACACGAAAAGGAAAAGTAGGGTGAAGTGCCAATATTGGTTTAGGAAATATCATGAACTTTGAAGGAGGGAATCGAGTCCCATGCCGTGTTTGCCTAAAACAAGACCACGCGCCGGAACAAATTTCCCAAAATCATTCCCGATCCCGGGGTCGAAGAAGGAACGAGGAATTGGAGAATGGGGTTTAGGTGAGGCGGGAGGGTGGGTAAAGGTGTGGGCCACGAAAACTCACACACTCGCTCACGTGCCCAGCTAACCCACGGATAAATGCGAACGTCACGCGAGGAGGAGCAAGGGCCGCTTAGGGGGTATAGCGGGCGGAGGGGGAGGAGGAGGGTTGGAGGAAGTCAAGAGCGTTGGGGGTCGATGGAGAGATTGAATGGACTCGAGCGATGCAGCGACTCTCATTCAATTGCGGCGATGCGAGAGGAACATGTAGCCGCTGCACGTTATCGCAAAATTCGTCGAAAGGGACTGCCGAACGTTTTATTGCTCGAGGGAGCCGTTTTCATTCCATCACCGCGGACTCCTGCACCTTGGGGACGGGGGAGGGCGTCTATGGTGGGCGAGGTATCATGACCGACAAAAAATTCACGTATAAATGAATCGAAAAGAGATTCAGCTGCTGGACAGGGTTTTCACACCCCGCCATTGAATCTCTTGTCGAATCAAATGATTTGCGAAGGCGTCGCCGAAGGTGGGGATGGAGAGAAAAATGGGCAGGGAAAATCTGCGCATTACTATACTTATTTTCCAAACCGATTGTAGGCTGATAATTTGTTCTAATTTGAGTGACGTGAAGTCATTCTCAATACATTTTCGTGCTCACCTTTTTGTTTATAAACTGAAGTTTTTACAGTAGTTTATGCAATCACTGATACAAAATGTGTGTATGTGAGTTCATGCTAGGGATATATCCTACTAAGTTTACCTTCTTTCCATAAATCGTCTTCAAAGGAGCAATGCTGGACTCGGGGTCGTTCCAATTGATGTCGAGATATCAGTAAGGATAGAGAAAAATAAAGACCTCTCCTCTCCGAAAGGAGGCATAATGGTGTGTGCCTCCGCCTACGGAGAACCCCTGTGGCTCTCCCCGCCCCAGATTCAATGAGTGCTGCAGACGTTCGTGAAAGGAGAACGAACTATAATTTGGAAACCGCGAAACATAGCGTAGGGGTGAGTGTGAGACCATTCGAGTCGATGAATTAACTCGTCTAAATCTGGAAGCTGCCTTCCCTCCAGCTCAGAGGATGATGAGTGGGGAGGGGGGAATTTCTTTTTGGAGAACGAGCCGCAATTTCAAATTGTTGGGCGTGGTTCTTACTCCTCCCGTTTCAGGAGTTGGACGGATGGGGAGGTCAAACATATCCCCTTTCAAAGGTCAGGAGAACTTTTTTTTACCGGAATCACTCCGTGATATTTAAATCTGAGCGACCCTTAAAAACTTATAGCGCGCTGTCTTCTGAAAGGCAGTTCGTCGGAATTTATTTAAGAGCGAAGCGGCATGAAGGGGGTTGAGCGTGGGGCGAAGGGGAAAGAGGAAAAGCGAATAAAGTTAGAAGGAAAGATTAAAGAGGTGAAGAGATGGTAGGGGATATATTATTGGAATTATTTTATAATTTTTCCCTTTTCCAAACACGCGTCATCATCAACCAACAAGGTCGACCGCTCAGCGTCGTCTATTCAAGCAATTTGAACGGAGTTTTCCTTCTTTTCCGACTGTCCCCAACAGTCCGAGCATGGATGGGCCCTGGAATCGGTCCAGCCCTGTCAACAGGGTGGCGGTAGGGAGGTTCCTGAGTATGAAATGAAAAATAATGGGGAAGAGGGATTTTTTTAATCAAGGTTTTGCCGTTTTGGTGGTGTGTAGAGTAATGGTGGAGGGGGAGGTGAAAGAGTTGTCGAAGAACTTGAAAGAATTGGGTCGTCCACGGCCGAAAAACAACCGAAAATAATCCCGGCGGACGAAATAAAAAACGAGCAGCGGGGACCGTATGCAGAGTGAGAGGGAGAGGTGAGGAGGTATCCAGGCCGACGTGGCCTCAGGCGAAATAATCGACCGCAGTGTTGGCGAAGGTGCTCCGACCAGAAAAAAAGAATTTGGAGAAGAAATCTCTCCTCTCTCTTTCTCCTCCATGTCTTTATCTCTCTCGGTATATGGGAGTGAAATATACATATCAAGGACCTCTTTACACTGACGAGATTAGGTCGTAATCCAGAAAAAGTTTTTGCCGGATGGGCATGATGTAAAATTGCATCTTGCGCCACGGGGTTCCCCGGGCTGCTCTGGGGAGATGATTATATTAATGCAGGCCTCTCCGGTAGGGAAGAGGGGGAGGAAAAGACAGGGAGGGAGGAGAGACAGTGAGTGTGAGGGAGGGCGAGAAGTAGGAAAAAGGAAGGGAAGACAGTATCAGAGAGAAGAAAGGAGAAAGAGGGAAGAAGAGAGCGAGTGAGGACAAGAGGGGGAGCAGAGGGAGGAGAAAGAGGGAGAATGAAAGAGATTGAGAGAGATAAGAAGAGACTGAGAAAGAGAGAGATGGAGGTAATTAACCATGATAGAGAGAAGAGAAGAGGAGAGACAGAAAGAAAGAGAGAAAAATGGAGAAATATGAAAGAGAGGGAGAGAGATAATTAACCAATTCCGCGACCATGGTCGGCTCTAAACCCGGGCGTACTCGACACGCGGTTTTTGTGAACCAACTTGCCATTTTTTACCCACAAAGGGTTCGTTATGGATATTAAGGCCTGCAAGGTGATACGATAGACAGGTGAGTGGGCAGAATATGGCGTTATTAAAAGAAAAACTCGTTTATTGTCCAACGTAAAGAGAAACAATGCTGGAGCTGTTGGAAAAAAACGAGTAAATCTGGGAAGTCAGACGTTAGCAATTTTATGTTCTCTTCCACGCTCGCTCATGCCGTCCGAGGTTTAATTCCCTGCTGTCCGATGGCTGTTTCCTTTATAATGCTAACAGTTCCTAGTCGCTCCCAAAATGAAAAGATATGAACACCATTATATCTTAGTTTTAAATGCATGCTCTCAATATTTAGAAAGTTTCGCCGGGCTCTTTTAATAGTGACCCTTAATTATTTCAGTGACCGTAGTTATACCTAGAATGTAGCTCTGATACAATGACCAAACTTTTTATTGAATATTATAACAATGGTCTAATGACAAGTTGGTAGTATGATGTCTACAAATGAAATAATAGTTAAAAAACTTGCGTCCTCGTCCTTTGGTCCTTATTTGCATTCCGGTCAGACCTTGATTTGCGTATCCCTTTTCTCTAAATAAGTATTGTGTGGCGTGTTAAACTAGCTATTGTATTGTTACATGTAAACTGCAAGATTGAAAATACTGAAAAGAAGGCAAATTAATGACATGAAATTTTTCAAACTTAAATAAATATGCATGTTCATTCAATTTCTAACATGTACGATGTTATCGACAGTTTCAATGTGAGCGCCACGAGCACTGGTTTGCCGAGTCCAGGCGCACAATTTGATTGAGTATTAGCTGCAGTTGCGAGCGAGTGAGATTACGAACGAGTTTATGGAGCACAGGATGTTTAAGTGGATGAGCTAGCTGAATTAAGGAAACACAAATACCCGCGAGGCATATATTTCAGCAAATCAAATCTATTTGCCACAAAACGTGCATTGAAATACAGGAAGCAATTCAAACGAAAATCGAAAAGATACGTCAGTGATTTAATACGAAGACGGATAGCGAAGAAACTGCATCATGCGTATTATTCGGTAGTAAGTTCGACAATAGCATACGAATAGACTCCATAGAGCTGCCTCAAAAGGAAGTGTTTCGGGACCCCTTTGCCTCGGATTACGATAATCTTCATAAACTGTGTAAACTGAAAATTAAATGCTGACAAAAAATTAAACTGGAAGATTAAAAGTTATATTTATATCCCGTTAAATTTAAAATTTGGAGCTCCTGATGACCTGGCCGTGACCACAGTATGAAGTGTGATTATAACGTATGCATTTAGGCATTGAGCAGAATCAAAGGAATGGAATAGGAATGAAAAATATAGCTCAGGAGTTAATCAAAGAATCAGTGGTGATCATGCTTTTAACATATTGGCAGTGGTAGAGCTATGACCTTACATACTGCAACTTTCCGTTTCTTTCTTTGCTAGCTAGAATACCACCGATACAAATTGCATGTATTTTTATTTAAAAACTCTCACTAAGAGCTGAGATAAGCCATTACCTCTAACAAGTTATAACATCATAAACCCCACTTAGCCATTCGACAAATTGCCTCAAATGACTCCATTAGATAAAGCGCCCTCCCACCTTAACGGAATGTTCAGCCAAGCTCCCGTCGTTCTGGCGTGACGCTGATATCACGCCCTCCGTTGTGCTCCCTTAATGAGACGCCCTGCAGTGCACCATTCATTAAGTATTCCCTGCCCCCCCCCCTGACTTCTCGCGCAGCCCGAGAATACTGCAGTAGGCGTTGTCAAACCATACATGTGCGATAATCCCTTGTCGTTTATAGAGACGCTTGCGATTTCCTTTGACTGTGGCTCGTAGGCAGTGGAAGTCATTCAATCTGAGAATAGTGGCCTTCTATTTGTGTACTTAGTGACATCATCACATAATGAACGGTGCTATCCTTATGCTTCTATATCCTGCATCTATGGTCATATAATCTTTGCCACATAAAATATCAATCTATTTTATTATGCTTTAAATTTATATTATCATTGATTTGCTTCAATTATTTTGAATATTATTATTTTTCTATTCATTATAAATCTATTCATCTATCATTATGCTAATATATTTCGTTTAAAGATGCAGAGAAAGTTGTAGAATTAGTAAAGGAAAACAGTTCTCACGTAACTTAAGTATTGAAAGTGTGTAAAAAGAGATTAAACTTCAAGAAAGGATTTCGGTTACATACTCAATGCCTGTGATGAGATTCATAACGTATTATTATGTGCGATATTACTTCTCTATTTATTCTATTTCTATTCCTTTTTTGTTTGAAGTTTACTTCAGATCAAGGGGTGCGGCGTTAGTTATCAGTGAACATCTCCAATTATTTTTAATAAAGTGAAAATGAAAAATGGAATATTTAAATAATTCAAAAATAAAAAGTGGTATATATTAAATGGTACGGGAGTGTAAAAAGGCCGAAATATTCACGAAACATGAAAAGATTAAAGGAAAAAATTGGTATACTGCGCTTTGAAGACGATATTTCTGTGATGGAAAAGGGTTCTGAAGAGTACGTTTGTAAATATGAAGTAAAGAAGATTATCAGGGTAGAAAAAACTAACAAAGCTGATTCGGCAGGAACTAATAGTTTCGCAATTACTAAACCTAGAAATTAATAGAGGAAAGGAAATGGTAGTTTTTAATACGTAGAAAAGACAATGGAATATGTTTTACATTGCACTGGCAAATATTATAAGAAATAATTATCGAATGAGGAATCCAGCCGATATTTTTATTAAAATCAAGTTAATGCAAAATTTAGCTTAAAGTTTCTCCAAAGTTGACCATCAAAAGGTCACTGTTGTTTACAGTCATACTCTCTTATGATCAAATCTCACTTTTAGATGTTCGACCCTCTAGCAATAAAGGTTCAGTTGTTCAAACAATTTTAAATGGCTGCAATAAATTTAGGTCTAGTGATGACTTTTGATGAGGTAACATTAATCAAATAGGACGTCAAATGATGATATGAAATCCTACGTCCGAGGAATAACATCTGCCAGAGATAGATATTGCAGTATGTCCATTTTTTAGCAGTGTGTAGAGATCTATTGATCAGGTAGACTTTGATTGCATATACTACTAAACTGTACATGCTTCAAACACAGTCAAGAGGATTTCACTATTATTCTGCTAGATTTGCAAATCGAACTGAACTCTAAAAATCCGACAAAAAAAGAGATATCTAAATTTTATAAACGATAAGAGCTTGCGGGGAATTTAAGGATTTGTGTAACTATGAAAAAAAGATCCTTCAAAGTAGTTACTTTGGGTGAAAGGGAGTAAGATTCAGACTGTATTATCCGAGGACAAGTTTCGTGGAAAAGGCACATTTCATGCAAAACTATTCATTCGGTCGGCGAACATTTTCACAAGACCAATACTTTTGGAAGTTAGTGGTTTATTTAACAATAAAATTTTTAACGCGAAACCAGTAATTACGAAATAGTTTTCATTGAAAAAAAATAAAAAAAACTAGTGGAGGGGGAAAAAGGAGCACTGGGTATCTCGTATTATCACCTAAGTCAGGAGGGTCTTGTTGGGAATAATTTTTTGTAGAGAATAAAAAAAGGGAGATTTTCTCTTTCGTAATTGCTTGTGACACAGCACACAATGTTAATCCACCTCGAAGGGCTGACTGGTACTCATTAAAACGGAAGGGGCTTTTTGTTTTGATATAAGAGTGGATTGAATGGGTGACGTTTTTGGATGAGAAGAAGTGATTTTCACTTCGCTGAATAAGTTGAAGACATAACGCTGGATACCTCCATCTTTACGATACCCCTAGGTAGCCGCAAGGGCGCAAGGCGGGATGTTTTGGGAAGCCAGCTGTAAAAAGTGATGACGTCTCTGCAAAAGGTAGATATATTTTAATAGCTCTTATGTTCCTCTTTTTGTGACATATTCCTATATTGTGAAAGGGGAAATTTTCCAGGGATGTTTCTGTTCGACAGTCGGTCTAATTTTTTTTCAACTACTACTTACTGATCTGTTTATAAGACCATCATTTAATCCAGTGCCAAGTCTTCATGAACTCTCACCCTGGGCTTAGTACTAAATATTTGACACGTTGTGTTCTTCCCTTGTGTTATTTCTTTAATTGGTTGGATTTGCTTTATTTTCACTTGTGAAAGCAATGAAATTTATATGGAAGGAAGTTAGAATTTAATTTTCGTGAACCTTCTCTCCGTATCACGCGATCTCATCTCAAGCGGTCGCAAACCTCGTGCTTGTTTTGAATGGCTAATTACAGCTCCTACCTGTAATCCGTGGATCGCATATTTACTTTCTCTTTTGCGATTCATAATAGAAACAAACATTCAACAAGAATCCGCTGAGGCGGCCGTCAATGGTTGCGAGATATTTTTAGGAATCCATTTCATTGATATCCGAAAATGAATGATATGACAGGCCTATGCGATTCGATTAAATGGATACCCAAAGAAAACTTTGAATTTCTTGAGATACTCCTGTTATTGGACCGAGGGTCTCAATATGGATAAACTTAATCTTTCACGAGTACGCCGTACTTCCTGCTTCGAGGTGTGCAATGCAGTTTAGCGTAGAGGTGTGGACGATAAAATATTGCAAAAAAAGAAAGCGCTGGTGGTATTTCATAGATGTTCAAAAATAGCGGGCTCGAACGGAGTGACAGCCGTCAAGGTTGAATGAATGGAAATTTTGAATACGGTCCAATGAAGGCCAATCTCTTTCCTGCCTGAAAAAGACGAATATGGATGGCCTCTTCCCATTTCGTTGGATGAGGATCGGAGGAGGGAGAAATCCAATGATGGGACCATTGGGAGATTAAAAAGTTGGGAGTCTTATTGACAAAACGTTATCGGCAACAGTATGTCGTGGTTCGCGAGGCACGGGCTTAGGGGTCCGAAAACCTGGGAAGAGAAAAAAATTGGAAGCTAGGTACGCTTATATTGCACAAATGATGAGAGAGGAGAATCGGGGAAGGATAATTAGGGGAGTTTTGAAATACAGCGGTGAATGGGAGTAGGGGTAGTCTTGCAGTTCCCCACAAAAGATGAGGGAATGAGCTGGAACCATGGTAATAGCAGAGCGATATTATCCTTGTGCTTGACACTTGAATACGAAGAAAGATATATTTCCTTTATTTTATAAAAACGTGGAAGTAAAAAAAGTTTTATCGGGAACTCTGATAAGAAAAAGAGGAAACATAAAGGTCGAGTCATATCCAGAATTCGGAATTGTACCTTGGTGGACAAGTGTGGCGAATAAGAAATAAATGGCTAGAATTAAGTTGATTCAAATATTCACCTAGTTAACCTGATTATCTAAAAATTTACTTTTTAAGAACATTTTACTCTAATCTACATGTATATGAACAATATTTGACTGAATACGAAAGTTGAAAATGAGAGGCAAATTATAAATGTTTTTAAAAATCTGTCTCCCGTTGGCGTTACTTCGTCGATTCTGCTTACCTGTATTAAGGTCGAATCTTGGATTTTCCTATGCTTATTCAGTTTATTAGATTTGATTCATGATTAATGGTTTTGATGTGCTAATAAATATTATAAGCGAGCAAAATGTTTGGTTAACATCACTCAATTATTTGTCCAAAGCAACTCCACCAATATGAGACGTAATTCGTAATTTTGGAAACTAATTATGCAAAATTATTTTAACTCATAAATATTAAATGAAACTACTTTCTTTTTCTATTAAGAGACATTTATGGGTTTATTATTCTAACACATTATTTTAAAAATTTCAAGAAACTAACTGATATAAGATTAGACGAAAAATCTTCTTATAATATTTGTAACATTTTTCATGTTAATAAAATAAGATCAAGCTTTTTAAGTTGAAATTTAATCTTCTTAAGATGAATTGAGCCACTTTATTATGCATCGCTTGTTCCTTTGATGTCCTGGTGTTGAGCTTCAGGCATAGAGAAAAACGCAAAATGTAAGCATTTCGTCCAATGGGTTGACCTTGGGTGACAGAAACTTAATAACGAATTGTTTCGCTGACGAAGGTGAGTTCAATTTGTTTATTTTACCTAAAAGAAAGCTTAGGCGTATTTCGTATATTTTTGGCACTGGCAAAGATGGAGGCATGACTTTTAAGTGACATAGCCA
This sequence comes from Hetaerina americana, assembly GCF_022747635.1. Lineage (NCBI taxonomy): Eukaryota > Metazoa > Arthropoda > Insecta > Odonata > Calopterygidae > Hetaerina > Hetaerina americana. The sequence goes on along the minus strand of NW_027286488.1, from coordinate 2,252 downwards.
AGAAAATATTTAACAGTGATATCATCAAGGGACCTTTAGTATGCTTCGTCGCATTGCAAATGTTTTTAAATCGGGGCTATAAATACATTTTTTCCCTACATTGGACAAGTAACGGATGAGTCTGGTCCACAATGCGAGACCACTGAGACACACTACTTTCAGTCTCCGGATAGTAATTGAAATCAACATTTTTTCCGCCTCAGCAAGGGCCGTCCGTGTCGAGGCTGTGACGTCGGTCGTATGAAAGACTGGGGAAACATATTATCCCATCGCGCCTTTCCATCCCTGAGAGTCAGAAAGACGACAGAGAGAGAGAGAGAGAGAGAGAGAGAGTGAGACACGCCTGGACCCGGGTGGAGATTGAGCCGGGATGAGAGTCCCCTGCCCCGACTCCCGTATCCTCCGTCACCCGCGAACAGGGAAGCCGGCGTTGCCCACAAAGACCTCGGCTCCGGGGAAGGGACCGCACCGCGACGGGAAAATTTTCCGACGAACTTTATTGGTCGGCACGAGCCAGGACGATAAGTTAGCGGAATTTTGCCGCCGCTAGAACAAGGAAGGCTGCTTGGTGGGAGGAGGTTGTGTTCGGGAATGAGTTTTGGTTGGCAGAAGGGAGGGCATAGTAGTGGATGGAGGTGGTGGGAGTATTTGGAGGAGGGAACCTCTCCCCTTCGGCGGTGATTTTCGTACAGTGGAAAGGTGCGAAACGAGTTATCGATCACCGTCCTTCCCAGGCCATGCGTGGCGGCAAGCGCGAAATCAATTGAGTGGCAAGAGAGGGAGAGAAAGAGGGAGAGAGAGCCGTGCTTTATTTGCCCGAGCGACATGGTGGCAGCGGTACATCCGACGTAATGCTTTTGCTAATGAGCTCCGCAATGCACGTGTCAATTGGGGGAATCGATGAGTGAGGGTGGAGAGGAACGACCGTAGTTGGCGAAGAGAGAGGCAGGGACGGATGCTTGGAATTAATGGAGTGCGGAAGCTTCCGCTCACAAGTCCCCCGTGGACCGCGTGAATGGCGGGAATTTCGATGAGAATAATTAGTTATCCGCCTGTACTCATGAGATTGGTTTCTGCCTACATCCGAACGGCCTACCTCAAAGTCGGCGAGCGTATTTCACTTTTATTTTTATCGGATTTGACAACACTCTGCGGGAAGGCGAAATAAAGGCTTCTCTCTTCACTCGTGGATTTTCGCCCGCACGTTAATGCACGCAAGCGAGGCTTCTTGTGTGTCACCTCACATAGCGATTAGTTTGATTAAATTTTTGAATTGGAAGGTTCTGAATAAAAGGGATTTGGGGAAAACGCTGTACGGAAATCAAAATTCGTCTTTGGGAACACATGCATCGAAATGTCTCCCTTAGAAAACGAGGGTGGTTATTTGCCATTCCCTTCTGTACGAAAAGAAGACTAAAAGAGAGGTTTCAGTGTAGTTTGGCCTGCATTGAACGAGCCAAATCTACCCGTGAATTCTTTATATTTTTGCTCCATTTCCACTTAAGTGTTATAAATAAAATTTGGGACCTCCTCGGGAATTTATTTTGAGGCCTTTCATCCCTATGTTCCATTAAAAGTAGTACTTGCGCTTAATGAGCAAGGGAGACTTAAGGGTATTGGGTCGATGTTTTTGGTTTGTACTGATTTCATTGAAATCTGTCAAACGTATTCATAAGAGATTTTGATGTGCATAGAATTTGGATGAGAATGAGCAAGTTTGTGGGGCTATTTGTGGAGTTACTCAAGGTTTTTCGAGACTTTGAATGCACAACCTCAAGATACATGTGATATTATTCTTTTGGACCAAGTGTTTTCCTGAGTTTCATTGAATGCTATTGTTAGATACTACAAATCATAAGGTTGTAATTTTTTGTAATCTTTACCAACGATATATCTTAATTATTTTCCCCGCATATAATCCCCGTTAGATGTTAAACAGTTGTGCCAACATTTCTTCCAATCCTAGAAGCACTTCAAAAAATTATTTTTGTGATCTTGTTCAGCTCCTCCGTCGATGCAGTCTTTATCTCGTTAATCGTAGCGTAGCGTCATCCTTTCATGGGCCTATTCAGTTTCAGGAACATTTAAAAGTCAATGGGGGCCAGATCTGGAGAATACGGTGGCTGTGGCATCATTATTGTGTTGCTTCTGGCCAAAAATTCGCGCACAAGTAACGATGTGTGAGCTGAGGTGGCGCAAAAGCCAATTCTTGTTCTTCCATAAATCCGGGAGTTTCTGGCGGATTGCTTCGC
>NW_027286487.1:0-23477 GCF_022747635.1 Hetaerina americana | reverse complement strand
CATTAAAGACAGGAAATGAGCATAAAAGATGCCTCAGCGCAAGCGTTAATGTTAGTAAAAGAGCCCAAATTTCAAAAAATATTGCGAAAAACAACAATCTTCCCTTATAGAGTGAATGTTTGAGGTGTATACAAGGCATTTATTTCATTTTTAGAAATTTTAATTTTTCACATTTTTCCATTAAAAGTGCCAATACCCCCCCCTTTGGGTTCTACACGAAAATCACCCTCGACACAAATCAAACAAAAATGTTTCCATGGTGTGTATTGTTGTTCATTTTCATCAAATAAACAAAATAAAACCCAGAATATATCATTAAAGACAAGAAATGAGCATAAAAGATGCCTCAGCGCAAGTGTTAATGTTAGTAAAAGAGCCCAAATTTCAAAAAATATTGCGAAAAACAACAATCTTCCATTATAGAGTGAATGTTTGAGGTGTATAGAAGGCATTTATTTCATTTTTAGAAATTTTAATTTTTCACATTTTTCCATGAAAAGTGCCAATACCCCCCCCTTTGGGTTCTAGGTGAAAATCTCACTCGTACCAATCAAACAAAAATGTTTCCATGGTGTGTATTGTTGTTCATTTTCATCAAATAAACAAAACAAAACCCAGAATAAATCATTAAAGACAAGAAATGAGCTTAAAAGATGCCTCAGCGCAAGTGTTAATGTTAGTAAAAGAGCCCAAATTTCAAAAAATATTGCGAAAAACAACAATCTCCCATTAAAGAGTGAATGTTTGACGTGTATAGAAGGCATTTATTTCATTTTTGAAAAATTTTAATTTTTCACATTTCTCCATGAAAAGTGCCAATACCCCCCCTTTGGGTTCTAGCTGAAATTCTCACTCGACACAAATCAAACAAAAATGTTTCCATGGTGTGTATTGTTGTTCATTTTCATCAAATAAACAAAATAAAACCCAGAGTTAATCATTAAAGACAGAAAATGAGCATAAAAGATGCCTCAGCGCAAGCGTTAATGTTAGTAAAAGAGCCCAAATTTCAAAAAATATTGCGAAAAACAACAATCTTCCATTATAGAGTCAATCTTTGAGGTGTATACAAGGCATTTATTTCATTTTTAGAAATTTTAATTTTTCACATTTTTCCATGAAAAGTGCCAAAAACCCCCCCTTTGGGTTCTAGGTGAAATTCTCACTTGACACAAATCAAACAACAAGGTTTCCATGGTGTGTATTGTTGTTCATTTTCATCAAATAAACAAAATAAAACCCAGAGTTAATCATTTAAGACAAGAAATGAGCATAAAAGATGCCTCAGCGCTTAGTAAAAGAGCCCAAATTTCAAAAAATATTGCGAAAAACAACAATCTTCCATTATAGAGTGAATGTTTGAGGTGTATAGAAGGCATTTATTTCATTTTTGAAAAATTTTAATTTTTCACATTTCTCCATGAAAAGTGCCAATACCCCCCCCCTTTGGGTTCTAGGTGAAATTCTCACTCGACACAATTCAAACAAAAATGTTTCCATGGTGTGTATTGTTGTTCATTTTCATCAAATAAACAAAATAAAACCCAGAGTTAATCATTAAAGACAAGAAATGAGTTAAAAGATGCCTCAGCGCAAGTGTTAATGTTAGTAAAAGAGCCCAAATTTCAAAAAATATTGCGAAAAACAACAATCTTCCATTATAGAGTGAATGTTTGACGTGTATAGAAGGCATTTATTTCATTTTTGAAAAATTTTAATTTTTCACATTTCTCCATGAAAAGTGCCAATACCCCCCCCTTTGGGTTCTAGGTGAAATTCTCACTCGACCCAATTCAAACAAAAATGTTTCCATGGTGTGTATTGTTGTTCATTTTCATCAAATAAACAAAATAAAACCCAGAGTTAATCATTAAAGACAAGAAATGAGCATAAAAGATGCCTCAGCGCAAGTGGAAATGTTAGTGAAAGAGCCCAAATTTCAAAAAATATTGCGAAAAACAACAATCTTCCATTATAGAGTGAATGTTTGAGGTGTATAGAAGGCATTTATTTCATTTTTAGAAATTTTAATTTTTCACATTTTTCCATGAAAAGTGCCAATACCCCCCCCCTTTGGGTCCTAGGTGAAAATCTCACTCGTACCAATCAAACAAAAATGTTTCCATGGTGTGTATTGTTGTTCATTTTCATCAAATAAACAAAACAAAACCCAGAATAAATCATTAAAGACAAGAAATGAGCTTAAAAGATGCCTCAGCGCAAGTGTTAATGTTAGTAAAAGAGCCCAAATTTCAAAAAATATTGCGAAAAACAACAATCTTCCATTATAGAGTGAATCTTTGAGGTGTATAGAAGGCATTTATTTCATTTTTAGAAATTTTAATTTTTCACATTTTTCCATGAAAAGTGCCAATACCCCCCCCTTTGGGTTCTAGGTGAAATTCTCACTCGACACAAATCAAACAAAAATGTTTCCATGGTGTGTATTGTTGTTCATTTTCATCAAATAAACAAAATAAAACCCAGAGTTAATCATTAAATACAGGAAATGAGCATAAAAGATGCCTCAGCGCAAGCGTTAATGTTAGTAAAAGAGCCCAAATTTCAAAAAATATTGCGAAAAACAACAATCTTCCATTATAGAGTGAATGTTTGAGGTGTATACAAGGCATTTATTTCATTTTTAGAAATTTTAATTTTTCACATTTTTCCATGAAAAGTGCCAATACCCCCCCCCTTTGGGTTCTACACGAAAATCACCCTCGACACAAATCAAACAAAAATGTTTCCATGGTGTGTATTGTTGTTCATTTTCATAAAATAAACAAAATAAAACCCAGAATATATCATTAAAGACAAGAAATGAGCATAAAAGATGCCTCAGCGCAAGTGTAAATGTTAGTAAAAGAGCCCAAATTTCAAAAAATATTGCGAAAAACAACAATCTTCCATTATAGAGTGAATGTTTGAGGTGTATAGAAGGCATTTATTTCATTTTAAGAAATTTTAATTTTTCACATTTTTCCATGAAAAGTGCCAATACCCCCCCCTTTGGGTTCTAGGTGAAAATCTTACTCGACCCAAATCAAACAAAAATGTTTCCATGGTGTGTATTGTTGTTCATTTTCATCAAATAAACAAAATAAAACCCAGAGTTAATCATTAAAGACAGGAAATGAGCATAAATAATGCCTCAGCGCTTAGTAAAAGAGCCGAAATTTCAAAAAATATTGCGAAAAACAACAATCTTCCATTATAGAGTGAATGTTTGAGGTGAATAGAAGGCATTTATTTCATTTTTAGAAATTTTAATTTTTCACATTATTCCATGAAAAGTGCCAATACCCCCCCCTTTGGGTTCTAGGCGAAATTCTCACTCGACACAAATCAAACAAAAATGTTTCCATGGTGTGTATTGTTGTTCATTTTCATCAAATAAACAAAATAAAACCCAGAGTTAATCATTAAATACAGGAAATGAGCATAAAAGATGCCTCAGCGCAAGCGTTAATGTTAGTAAAAGAGCCCAAATTTCAAAAAATATTGCGAAAAACAACAATCTTCCATTAAAGAGTGAATGTTTGAGGTGTATACAAGGCATTTATTTCATTTTTAGAAATTTTAATTTTTCACATTTTTCCATGAAAAGTGCCAATACCCCCCCCCTTTGGGTTCTACACGAAAATCACCCTCGACACAAATCAAACAAAAATGTTTCCATGGTGTGTATTGTTGTTCATTTTCATAAAATAAACAAAATAAAACCCAGAATATATCATTAAAGACAAGAAATGAGCATAAAAGATGCCTCAGCGCAAGTGTAAATGTTAGTAAAAGAGCCCAAATTTCAAAAAATATTGCGAAAAACAACAATCTTCCATTATAGAGTGAATGTTTGAGGTGTATAGAAGGCATTTATTTCATTTTAAGAAATTTTAATTTTTCACATTTTTCCATGAAAAGTGCCAATACCCCCCCCTTTGGGTTCTAGGTGAAAATCTTACTCGACCCAAATCAAACAAAAATGTTTCCATGGTGTGTATTGTTGTTCATTTTCATCAAATAAACAAAATAAAACCCAGAGTTAATCATTAAAGACAGGAAATGAGCATAAATAATGCCTCAGCGCTTAGTAAAAGAGCCGAAATTTCAAAAAATATTGCGAAAAACAACAATCTTCCATTATAGAGTGAATGTTTGAAGTGAATAGAAGGCATTTATTTGATTTTTAGAAATTTTAAATTTTCACATTTTTCCATGAAAAGTGCCAATACCCCCCCCTTTGGGTTCTAGGTGAAATTCTCACTCGACACAAATCAAACAAAAATGTTTCCATGGTGTGTATTGTTGTTCATTTTCATCAAATAAACCAAATAAAACCCAGAGTTAATCATTAAAGACAGGAAATGAGCATAAAAGATGCCTCAGCGCAAGCGTTAATGTTAGTAAAAGAGCCCAAATTTCAAAAAATATTGCGAAAAACAACAATCTTCCCTTATAGAGTGAATGTTTGAGGTGTATACAAGGCATTTATTTCATTTTTAGAAATTTTAATTTTTCACATTTTTCCATTAAAAGTGCCAATACCCCCCCCTTTGGGTTCTACACGAAAATCACCCTCGACACAAATCAAACAAAAATGTTTCCATGGTGTGTATTGTTGTTCATTTTTATAAAATAAACAAAATAAAACCCAGAATATATCATTAAAGACAAGAAATGAGCATAAAAGATGCCTCAGCGCAAGTGTAAATGTTAGTAAAAGAGCCCAAATTTCAAAAAATATTGCGAAAAACAACAATCTTCCATTATAGAGTGAATGTTTGAGGTGTATAGAAGGCATTTATTTCATTTTAAGAAATTTTAATTTTTCACATTTTTCCATGAAAAGTGCCAATACCCCCCCCTTTGGGTTCTAGGTGAAAATCTTACTCGACCCAAATCAAACAAAAATGTTTCCATGGTGTGTATTGTTGTTCATTTTCATCAAATAAACAAAATAAAACCCAGAGTTAATCATTAAAGACAGGAAATGAGCATAAATAATGCCTCAGCGCTTAGTAAAAGAGCCGAAATTTCAAAAAATATTGCGAAAAACAACAATCTTCCATTATAGAGTGAATGTTTGAGGTGAATAGAAGGCATTTATTTCATTTTTAGAAATTTTAATTTTTCACATTATTCCATGAAAAGTGCAAATACCCCCCCCTTTGGGTTCTAGGCGAAATTCTCACTCGACACAAATCAAACAAAAATGTTTCCATGGTGTGTATTGTTGTTCATTTTCATCAAATAAACAAAATAAAACCCAGAGTTAATCATTAAATACAGGAAATGAGCATAAAAGATGCCTCAGCGCAAGCGTTAATGTTAGTAAAAGAGCCCAAATTTCAAAAAATATTGCGAAAAACAACAATCTTCCATTATAGAGTGAATGTTTGAGGTGTATACAAGGCATTTATTTCATTTTTAGAAATTTTAATTTTTCACATTTTTCCATGAAAAGTGCCAATACCCCCCCCCTTTGGGTTCTACACGAAAATCACCCTCGACACAAATCAAACAAAAATGTTTCCATGGTGTGTATTGTTGTTCATTTTCATAAAATAAACAAAATAAAACCCAGAATATATCATTAAAGACAAGAAATGAGCATAAAAGATGCCTCAGCGCAAGTGTTAATGTTAGTAAAAGAGCCCAAATTTCAAAAAATATTGCGAAAAACAACAATCTTCCATTATAGAGTGAATGTTTGAGGTGTATAGAAGGCATTTATTTCATTTTAAGAAATTTTAATTTTTCACATTTTTCCATGAAAAGTGCCAATACCCCCCCCTTTGGGTTCTAGGTGAAAATCTTACTCGACCCAAATCAAACAAAAATGTTTCCATGGTGTGTATTGTTGTTCATTTTCATCAAATAAACAAAATAAAACCCAGAGTTAATCATTAAAGACAGGAAATGAGCATAAATAATGCCTCAGCGCTTAGTAAAAGAGCCGAAATTTCAAAAAATATTGCGAAAAACAACAATCTTCCATTATAGAGTGAATGTTTGAGGTGAATAGAAGGCATTTATTTCATTTTAGAAATTTTAAATTTTCACATTTTTCCATGAAAAGTGCCAATACCCCCCCCTTTGGGTTCTAGGTGAAATTCTCACTCGACACAAATCAAACAAAAATGTTTCCATGGTGTGTATTGTTGTTCATTTTCATCAAATAAACCAAATAAAACCCAGAGTTAATCATTAAAGACAGGAAATGAGCATAAAAGATGCCTCAGCGCAAGCGTTAATGTTAGTAAAAGAGCCCAAATTTCAAAAAATATTGCGAAAAACAACAATCTTCCCTTATAGAGTGAATGTTTGAGGTGTATACAAGGCATTTATTTCATTTTTAGAAATTTTAATTTTTCACATTTTTCCATTAAAAGTGCCAATACCCCCCCCTTTGGGTTCTACACGAAAATCACCCTCGACACAAATCAAACAAAAATGTTTCCATGGTGTGTATTGTTGTTCATTTTCATCAAATAAACAAAATAAAACCCAGAATATATCATTAAAGACAAGAAATGAGCATAAAAGATGCCTCAGCGCAAGTGTTAATGTTAGTAAAAGAGCCCAAATTTCAAAAAATATTGCGAAAAACAACAATCTTCCATTATAGAGTGAATGTTTGAGGTGAATAGAAGGCATTTATTTCATTTTTAGAAATTTTAAATTTTCACATTTTTCCATGAAAAGTGCCAATACCCCCCCCTTTGGGTTCTAGGTGAAAATCTCACTCGTACCAATCAAACAAAAATGTTTCCATGGTGTGTATTGTTGTTCATTTTCATCAAATAAACAAAACAAAACCCAGAATAAATCATTAAAGACAAGAAATGAGCTTAAAAGATGCCTCAGCGCAAGTGTTAATGTTAGTAAAAGAGCCCAAATTTCAAAAAATATTGCGAAAAACAACAATCTCCCATTAAAGAGTGAATGTTTGACGTGTATAGAAGGCATTTATTTCATTTTTGAAAAATTTTAATTTTTCACATTTCTCCATGAAAAGTGCCAATACCCCCCCCTTTGGGTTCTAGGTGAAATTCTCACTCGACACAAATCAAACAAAAATGTTTCCATGGTGTGTATTGTTGTTCATTTTCATCAAATAAACAAAATAAAACCCAGAGTTAATCATTAAAGACAGAAAATGAGCATAAAAGATGCCTCAGCGCAAGCGTTAATGTTAGTAAAAGAGCCCAAATTTCAAAAAATATTGCGAAAAACAACAATCTTCCATTATAGAGTCAATCTTTGAGGTGTATACAAGGCATTTATTTCATTTTTAGAAATTTTAATTTTTCACATTTTTCCATGAAAAGTGCCAAAAACCCCCCCTTTGGGTTCTAGGTGAAATTCTCACTTGACACAAATCAAACAACAAGGTTTCCATGGTGTGTATTGTTGTTCATTTTCATCAAATAAACAAAATAAAACCCAGAGTTAATCATTTAAGACAAGAAATGAGCATAAAAGATGCCTCAGCGCTTAGTAAAAGAGCCCAAATTTCAAAAAATATTGCGAAAAAACAACAATCTTCCATTATAGAGTGAATGTTTGAGGTGTATAGAAGGCATTTATTTCATTTTTGAAAAATTTTAATTTTTCACATTTCTCCATGAAAAGTGCCAATACCCCCCCCCCTTTGGGTTCTAGGTGAAATTCTCACTCGACACAATTCAAACAAAAATGTTTCCATGGTGTGTATTGTTGTTCATTTTCATCAAATAAACAAAATAAAACCCAGAGTTAATCATTAAAGACAAGAAATGAGTTAAAAGATGCCTCAGCGCAAGTGTTAATGTTAGTAAAAGAGCCCAAATTTCAAAAAATATTGCGAAAAACAACAATCTTCCATTATAGAGTGAATGTTTGACGTGTATAGAAGGCATTTATTTCATTTTTGAAAAATTTTAATTTTTCACATTTCTCCATGAAAAGTGCCAATACCCCCCCCTTTGGGTTCTAGGTGAAATTCTCACTCGACCCAATTCAAACAAAAATGTTTCCATGGTGTGTATTGTTGTTCATTTTCATCAAATAAACAAAATAAAACCCAGAGTTAATCATTAAAGACAAGAAATGAGCATAAAAGATGCCTCAGCGCAAGTGGAAATGTTAGTGAAAGAGCCCAAATTTCAAAAAATATTGCGAAAAACAACAATCTTCCATTATAGAGTGAATGTTTGAGGTGTATACAAGGCATTTATTTCATTTTTAGAAATTTTAATTTTTCACATTTTTCCATGAAAAGTGCCAATACCCCCCCCTTAGGGTTCTAGGGGAAAATCTCACTCGACACCAATCAAACAAAAATGTTTCCTTGGTGTGTATTGTTGTTCATTTTCATCAAATAAACAAAATAAAACCCAGAATAATTCATTAAAGACAAGAAATGAGCTTAAAAGATGCCTCAGCGCAAGTGTTAATTTTAGTAAAAGAGCCCAAATTTCAAAAAATATTGCGAAAAACAACAATCTTCCATTATAGAGTGAATGTTTGAGGTGTATAGAAGGCATTTATTTCATTTTTAGAAATTTTAATTTTTCACATTTTTCCATGAAAAGTGCCAATACCCCCCCCCTTTGGGTTCTAGGTGAAAATCTCACTCGTACCAATCAAACAAAAATGTTTCCATGGTGTGTATTGTTGTTCATTTTCATCAAATAAACAAAACAAAACCCAGAATAAATCATTAAAGACAAGAAATGAGCTTAAAAGATGCCTCAGCGCAAGTGTTAATGTTAGTAAAAGAGCCCAAATTTCAAAAAATATTGCGAAAAACAAAAATCTTCCATTATAGAGTGAATGTTTGAGATATATAGAAGGCATTTATTTCATTTTTGAAAAATTTTAATTTTTCACATTTCTCCATGAAAAGTGCCAATACCCCCCCCTTTGGGTTCTAGGTGAAATTCTCACTCGACACAATTCAAACAAAATAGTTTCCATGGTGTGTCTTGTTGTTCATTTTCATCAAATAAACAAAATAAAACCCAGAGTTAATCATTAAAGACAAGAAATGAGCATAAAATATGCCTCAGCGCAAGTGTTAATGTTAGTAAAAGAGCCCAAATTTCAAAAAACATTGCGAAAAACAACAATCTTCCATTATAGAGTGAATCTTTGAGGTGTATAGAAGGCATTTATTTCATTTTTAGAAATTTTAATTTTTCACATTTTTCCATGAAAAGTGCCAATACCCCCCCCTTTGGGTTCTACACGAAAATCAACCTCGACACAAATCAAACAAAAATGTTTCCATGGTGTGTCTTGTTGTTCATTTTCATCAAATAAACAAAATAAAACCCAGAATATATCATTAAAGACAAGAAATGAGCATAAAAGATGCCTCAGCGCAAGTGTTAATGTTAGTAAAAGAGCCCAAATTTCAAAAAATATTGCGAAAAACAACAATCTTCAATTATAGAGTGAATGTTTGAGGTGTATACAAGGCATTTATTTCATTTTTAGAAATTTTATTTTTTCACATTTTTCCATGAAAAGTGCCAATACCCCCCCCTTTGGGTTCTAGGTGAAATTCTCACTCGACACAAATTAAACAAAAATGTTTCCATGGTGTGTATTGTTGTTCATTTTCATCAAATAAACAAAATAAAACCCAGAGTTAATCATTAAAGACAAGAAATGAGCATAAAAGATGCCTCAGCGCAAGTGTTAATGTTAGTAAAAGAGCCCAAATTTCAAAAAATATTGCGAAAAACAACAATCTTCCATTATAGAGTGAATGTTTGAGGTGTATAGAAGGCATTTATTTCATTTTTAGAAATTTTAATTTTTCACATTTTTCCATGAAAAGTGCCAATACCCCCCCCTTTGGGTTCTAGGTGAAAATCTCACTCGTACCAATCAAACAAAAATGTTTCCATGGTGTGTATTGTTGTTCATTTTCATCAAATAAACAAAACAAAACCCTGAATAAATCATTAAAGACAAGAAATGAGCATAAAAGATGCCTCAGCGCAAGTGTAAATGTTAGTAAAAGAGCCCAAATTTCAAAAAATATTGCGAAAAACAACAATCTTCCATTATAGAGTGAATGTTTGAGGTGTATAGAAGGCATTTATTTCATTTTAAGAAATTTTAATTTTTCACATTTTTCCTTGAAAAGTGCCAATACCCCCCCTTTTGGGTTCTAGGTGAAAATCTTACTCGACCCAAATCAAACAAAAATGTTTCCATGGTGTGTATTGTTGTTCATTTTCATCAAATAAACAAAATAAAACCCAGAGTTAATCATTAAAGACAGGAAATGAGCATAAAAGATGCCTCAGCGCTTAGTAAAAGAGCCGAAATTTCAAAAAATATTGCGAAAAACAACAATCTTCCATTATAGAGTGAATGTTTGAGGTGAATAGAAGGCATTTATTTCATTTTTAGAAATTTTAATTTTTCACATTATTCCATGAAAAGTGCCAATACCCCCCCCTTTGGGTTCTAGGTGAAATTCTCACTCGACACAAATCAAACAAAAATGTTTTCATGGTGTGTATTGTTGTTCATTTTCATCAAATAAACCAAATAAAACCCAGAGTTAATCATTAAAGACAGGAAATGAGCATAAAAGATGCCTCAGCGCAAGCGTTAATGTTAGTAAAAGAGCCCAAATTTCAAAAAATATTGCGAAAAACAACAATCTTCCATTATAGAGTGAATGTTTGAGGTGTATACAAGGCATTTATTTCATTTTTAGAAATTTTAATTTTTCACATTTTTCCATTAAAAGTGCCAATACCCCCCCCCTTTGGGTTCTACACGAAAATCACCCTCGACACAAATCAAACAAAAATGTTTCCATGGTGTGTCTTGTTGTTCATTTTCATCAAATAAACAAAATAAAACCCAGAATATATCATTAAAGACAAGAAATGAGCATAAAAGATGCCTCAGCGCAAGTGTTAATGTTAGTAAAAGAGCCCAAATTTCAAAAAATATTGCGAAAAACAACAATCTTCCATTATAGAGTGAATGTTTGAGGTGTATAGAAGGCATTTATTTCATTTTTAGAAATTTTAATTTTTCACATTTTTCCATTAAAAGTGCCAATACCCCCCCTTTGGCTTCTAGGTGAAAATCTCACTCGACGGGAATCAAACAAAAATGTTTCCATGGTGTGTATTGTTGTTCATTTTCATCAAATAAACAAAATAAAACCCAGAATATATCATTAAAGACAAGAAATGAGCATAAAAGATGCCTCAGCACAAGTGTTAATGTTAGTAAAAGAGCCCAAATTTCAAAAAATATTGCGAAAAACAACAATCTTCCATTATAGAGTGAATGTTTGAGGTGTATAGAAGGCATTTATTTCATTTTTAGAAATTTTAATTTTTCACATTTTTCCATTAAAAGTGCCAATACCCCCCCTTTGGCTTCTAGGTGAAAATCTCACTCGACGGGAATCAAACAAAAATGTTTCCATGGTGTGTATTGTTGTTCATTTTCATCAAATAAACAAAATAAAACCCAGAATATATCATTAAAGACAAGAAATGAGCATAAAAGATGCCTCAGCGCAAGTGTTAATGTTAGTAAAAGAGCCCAAATTTCAAAAAATATTGCGAAAAACAACAATCTTCAATTATCGAGTGAATGTTTGAGGTGTATACAAGGCATTTATTTCATTTTTAGAAATTTTATTTTTTCACATTTTTCCATGAAAAGTGCCAATACCCCCCCCCCGTGGGTTCTAGGTGAAATTCTCACTCGACACAAATTAAACAAAAATGTTTCCATGGTGTGTATTGTTGTTCATTTTCATCAAATAAACAAAATAAAACCCAGAGTTAATCATTAAAGACAAGAAATGAGCATAAAAGATGCCTCAGCGCAAGTGTTAATGTTAGTAAAAGAGCCCAAATTTCAAAAAATATTGCGAAAAACAACAATCTTCCATTATAGAGTGAATGTTTGAGGTGTATAGAAGGCATTTATTTCATTTTTAGAAATTTTAATTTTTCACATTTTTCCATGAAAAGTGCCAATACCCCCCCCTTTGGGTTCTAGGTGAAAATCTCACTCGTACCAATCAAACAAAAATGTTTCCATGGTGTGTATTGTTGTTCATTTTCATCAAATAAACAAAACAAAACCCAGAATAAATCATTAAAAACAAGAAATGAGCTTAAAAGATGCCTCAGCGCAAGTGTTAATGTTAGTAAAAGAGCCCAAATTTCAAAAAATATTGCGAAAAACAACAATCTCCCATTAAAGAGTGAATGTTTGACGTGTATAGAAGGCATTTATTTCATTTTTGAAAAATTTTAATTTTTCACATTTCTCCATGAAAAGTGCCAATACCCCCCCCCTTTGGGTTCAAGGTGAAATTCTCACTCGACACAAATCAAACAAAAATGTTTCCATGGTGTGTATTGTTGTTCATTTTCATCAAATAAACAAAATAAAACCCAGAGTTAATCATTAAAGACAAAAAATGAGCATAAAAGATGCCTCAGCGCAAGCGTTAATGTTAGTAAAAGAGCCCAAATTTCAAAAAATATTGCGAAAAACAATAATCTTCCATTATAGAGTGAATCTTTGAGGTGTAAACAAGGCATTTATTTCATTTTTAGAAATTTTAATTTTTCACATTTTTCCATGAAAAGTGCCAAAACCCCCCCCTTTGGGTTCTACACGTAAATCACCCTCGACACAAATCCAACAAAAATGTTTCCATGGTGTGTCTTGTTGTTCATTTTCATCAAATAAACAAAATAAAACTCAGAGTTAATCATTAAAGACAGGAAATGAGCATAAAAGATGCCTCAGCGCAAGTGTTAATGTTAGTAAGAGAGCCCAAATTTCAAAAAATATTGCGAAAAACAACAATCTTCCATTATAGAGTGAATGTTTGAGGTGTATAGAAGGCATTTATTTCATTTTTAGAAATTTTAATTTTTCACATTTTTCCATGAAAAGTGCCAATACCCCCCCCTTTGGGTTCTACACGAAAATCACCCTCGACACAAATCAAACAAAAATGTTTCCATGGTGTGTCTTGTTGTTCATTTTCATCAAATAAACAAAATAAAACCCAGAATATATCATTAAAGACAAGAAATGAGCATAAAAGATGCCTCAGCGCAAGTGTTAATGTTAGTAAAAGAGCCCAAATTTCAAAAAATATTGCGAAAAACAACAATCTTCCATTATAGAGTGAATGTTTGAGGTGTATAGAAGGCATTTATTTCATTTTTAGAAATTTTAATTTTTCACATTTTTCCATTAAAAGTGCCAATACCCCCCCTTTGGGTTCTAGGTGAAATTCTCACTCGACACAAATTAAACAAAAATGTTTCCATGGTGTGTATTGTTGTTCATTTTCATCAAATAAACATAATAAAACCCAGAGTTAATCATTAAAGACAAGAAATGAGCATAAAAGATGCCTCAGCGCAAGTGTTAATGTTAGTAAAAGAGCCCAAATTTCAAAAAATATTGCGAAAAACAACAATCTTCCATTATAGAGTGAATGTTTGAGGTGTATAGAAGGCATTTATTTCATTTTTAGAAATTTTAATTTTTCACATTTTTCCATGAAAAGTGCCAATACCCCCCCCTTTGGGTTCTAGGTGAAAATCTCACTCGTACCAATCAAACAAAAATGTTTCCATGGTGTGTATTGTTGTTCATTTTCATCAAATAAACAAAACAAAACCCAGAATAAATCATTAAAACAAGAAATGAGCTTGAAAGATGCCTCAGCGCAAGTGTTAATGTTAGTAAAAGAGCCCAAATTTAAAAAAATATTGCGAAAAACAACAATCTTCCATTATAGAGTGAATCTTTGAGGTGTATAGAAGGCATTTATTTCATTTTTAGAAATTTTAATTTTTCACATTTTTCCATGAAAAGTGCCAATACCCCCCCCCTTTGGGTTCTAGGTGAAATTCTCACTCGACACAAATCAAACAAAAATGTTTCCATGGTGTGTTTTGTTGTTCATTTTCATCAAATAAACAAAATAAAACCCAGAGTTAATCATTAAATACAGGAAATGAGCATAAAAGATGCCTCAGCGCAAGCGTTAATGTTAGTAAAAGAGCCCAAATTTCAAAAAATATTGCGAAAAACAACAATCTTCCCTTATAGAGTGAATGTTTGAGGTGTATACAAGGCATTTATTTCATTTTTAGAAATTTTAATTTTTCACGTCGATCGAGGTTTTGCATAGAGGAAGGGAGGTGCCTCCAGATCTCTCTTCCAACGCGGCGGTTTCCAAGCCACGCTTATGTCTTCCAGGTCTACCAGCCCAGTTTTAAACCAACGAACACGCGCCAAAACGAAGCAAGTTTCCGTAGCGCGCGGCAGGTCACCGCAACCTAGCACCTCCAGAGCGAGATCTAGCTCTCGCCAGAGATCCAGCCCCTCGTCTCCAGGGAGACGCAACCCTTCGCCAGTGCTCAGCATGGGGGAATCGGAGCCCATTCCATGGCAACTGGTCATGACCCAACTAAGCTCCCTAACTCAAAGTCTCACGGAACTTAAACAAGGACAGGAAGAGTTGCGGCGCACTACAACGCAGCTTCAACTCACCCAAGGGCAGGAACAACGGGCAGCCACCCCAGGGCTACCCCTAGAGGACATCACGTTCGCGTCCTTCAGATATAGCGGCCCGGGAACATGGATTGAGCCCCCGGAGGAGGACGGGGAAGTGCTCCGCCTAGCGCAACAGGTTAGGAACGCTCGATCATCACCCCGGCTGACGCGCAGAGACCTTCACGAGCTTGATGCCCTGCTGGGATTAATCGCAGACTGGCCCACAACACCCACGACATCCAGGTACATAATCTATAATCGCCTGCGAGTCCTGGCCATAGTGCAGGCACATGGGTGGGAGGCGGCCATGAGACTGGGGGACACGGCGGGAAACGCCCTGCTGCGGTTACCACCAAACGCTATCCCGCCGCCGCCGCCGACCATCGTGGTGCAGCCCCCGCCGCAGCAGCAGCAAAGAGGGACTTCGCAACCAACATCGAACCAACGAGGCTTCACCCAACAGCAGCAGCCCTTTCGCGGCCGTGGTCGCCGCGGAGGGAGCCGTGGATCGACACCCAGATACGGAACATAAGACAATGCAGGTGCAGCAGCCGCTTCCACCTGCGGCTGCAAGCGGCGCTCGGGCGCCTACGATCCAGGCCTTGGGAGAGTTCCTGCTGTTCCGCGACAGCGGCGAGCCGGAGCACCCCGAGGACTGGGAGACGGAATCATCGGCCTCGGACTCGTCTACGGAGGAAACAGGTGAGGACATAAGGAGCGGAACACCCGCTAGTGAGGACCCCACGGACAGCGAACTCGAGTATGACGCCAGTGCGTGGCGCATCCCCGGACCACTGGGCACAGCAGGAGACCCGCCCGGAGCCATCCCGTACGAGCCAGAGGAAACGAGTGAACAGGAGGAGCAAGAAATAGGTGTGGACAACACCCGGGACGAGCGGCGCACGCAACCCGGGGAACAACAGCAAAACGAAACGGAAGTGGAATACTTCCCACCCGCTGGGAAGTACCGGTACACATGTGCATCCACAAGACAAACCATGGCCTATGGCGCTAACCTACCCAAGCCTCAAGGTGCGCCTAATGTGTTTATCCCTACTAGGCCAACCGCAGTGATTAACGAATATATTGTACGGCTGGTGAACCAGGGCATCCTGACCATGGACCGGGCAACCAGCGCGTTCCCCCTCATCGCCATTCCCAAGGCAGGAGGGGGCGTCAGAGTGATACAGGATCTTTCGGCTTGGACGAGGTACATTCGCACGCCACGTTTCACATTAAAATCCGCGGCCCAAGCTCTAGAGTCCATCCCTTCAGGATCACTCATGGTCAAAATAGACCTTAAAGATGCCTTTTGGCAGATACCTATTGCTCCGGAGCATAGGCACAATTACGGCGTTTATCACAAAGGGGAAACATACGTGTGGACGCGCCTCCCCATGGGACACGCGCTCGCCCCAGCTATCATGCAGCGGTGGGCGCGTGCAGTGATAAACGAGGTACACCGCGAATTTGGCATAATAATGATCGCATATCTAGATGACTGGTTGCTGTTGTTCAACAGGGAAACGGAACACCTCGTACCAGACGTGGTACAGTTCTTACGCGATACCCTGCAAATAACCATTAATTTTAAGAAAAGTCGTTTAATCCCGGCAACCAGAATAAAATATTTAGGTGTAATTATCAATACCGTCGCAATGACCCTGAAGCTAACGCGTTACTCTCTAAGACGGATTTGCTACATTAAAAATGTGATTAGACGCATCCGCACCCGCGATATCCCTAAAGCGGCGGGATTCATTTCATGGTGTGTATATGTACTCCGTCTACCGTTGTTCCTGATCACTCAGACAGCGCAACGCGACACAACATGGTTGTCCCGTCTATGGGATGACGGAACCTGGCATCAGCCACGGGAGTTTGTGAACTACAAGTATATAATGGACGTTTTCAGTGATGCCACGCCATGGCAAGTGGCATGGACAATTCCCATGTTATCAACCACAGAGATATGGGCCCTAGAAGAGGAAGTAACTATAGTGACCGCCGAAGCCTTAGCAGCCATCATGGCGGCGCACCACGCTATAAGTATCGCGGAACCGGACACAGCCATTAATGTATTTATTGATAACACTGCTGTATTATATAGTTTTATAAAAGGACGGGGAGTTGTTTTCAACAATGACAATGTATTAAATCTTTATATGTCTCTAATAAAAGAACTGTCACGCAACGTGACCTGGAGGTATGTCCCTTCCGAATCAAACCCGGCCGACCGTCCTTCTCGGACCGTCCTACCTCCCTATGCCCCCCCTCCCCCTTTGGGTTCTACACGAAAATCACCCTCGACACAAATCAAACAAAAATGTTTCCATGGTGTGTATTGTTGTTCATTTTCATCAAATAAACAAAATAAAACCCAGAATATATCATTAAAGACAAGAAATGAGCATAAAAGATGCCTCAGCGCAAGTGTTAATGTTAGTAAAAGAGCCCAAATTTCAAAAAATATTGCGAAAAACAACAATCTTCCATTCTAGAGTGAATGTTTGAGGTGTATAGAAGGCATTTATTTCATTTTTAGAAATTTTAATTTTTCACATTTTTCCATGAAAAGTGCCAATACCCCCCCCTTTGGGTTCTAGGTGAAAATCTCACTCGTACCAATCAAACAAAGTTGTTTCCATGGTGTGTATTGTTGTTCATTTTCATCAAATAAACAAAACAAAACCCAGAATAAATCATTAAAGACAAGAAATGAGCTTAAAAGATGCCTCAGCGCAAGTGTTAATGTTAGTAAAAGAGCCCAAATTTCAAAAAATATTGCGAAAAACAACAATCTCCCATTAAAGAGTGAATGTTTGACCTGTATAGAAGGCATTTATTTCATTTTTGAAAAATTTTAATTTTTCACATTTCTCCATGAAAAGTGCCAATACCCCCCCCTTTGGGTTCTAGGTGAAATTCTCACTCGACACAAATCAAACAAAAATGTTTCCATGGTGTGTATTGTTGTTCATTTTCATCAAATAAACAAAATAAAACCCAGAGTTAATCATTAAAGACAGAAAATGAGCATAAAAGATGCCTCAGCGCAAGCGTTAATGTTAGTAAAAGAGCCCAAATTTCAAAAAATATTGCGAAAAACAACAATCTTCCATTATAGAGTCAATCTTTGAGGTGTATACAAGGCATTTATTTCATTTTTGAAAAATTTTAATTTTTCACATTTCTCCATGAAAAGTGCCAAAACCCCCCCCTTTGGGTTCTAGGTGAAATTCTCACTTGACACAAATCAAACAACAAGGTTTCCATGGTGTGTATTGTTGTTCATTTTCATCAAATAAACAAAATAAAACCCAGAGTTAATCATTTAAGACAAGAAATGAGCATAAAAGATGCCTCAGCGCTTAGTAAAAGAGCCCAAATTTCAAAAAATATTGCGAAAAACAACAATCTTCCATTATAGAGTGAATGTTTGAGGTGTATAGAAGGCATTTATTTCATTTTTGAAAAATTTTAATTTTTCACATTTCTCCATGAAAAGTGCCAATACCCCCCCCCTTTGGGTTCTAGGTGAAATTCTCACTCGACACAATTCAAACAAAAATGTTTCCATGGTGTGTATTGTTGTTCATTTTCATCAAATAAACAAAATAAAACCCAGAGTTAATCATTAAAAACAAGAAATGAGTTAAAAGATGCCTCAGCGCAAGTGTTAATGTTAGTAAAAGAGCCCAAATTTCAAAAAATATTGCGAAAAAACAACAATCTTCCATTATAGAGTGAATGTTTGACGTGTATAGAAGGCATTTATTTCATTTTTGAAAAATTTTAATTTTTCACATTTCTCCATGAAAAGTGCCAATACCCCCCCCCTTTGGGTTCTAGGTGAAATTCTCACTCGACCCAATTCAAACAAAAATGTTTCCATGGTGTGTATTGTTGTTCATTTTCATCAAATAAACAAAATAAAACCCAGAGTTAATCATTAAAGACAAGAAATGAGCATAAAAGATGCCTCAGCGCAAGTGGAAATGTTAGTGAAAGAGCCCAAATTTCAAAAAATATTGCGAAAAACAACAATCTTCCATTATAGAGTGAATGTTTGAGGTGTATACAAGGAATTTATTTCATTTTTAGAAATTTTAATTTTTCACATTTTTCCATGAAAAGTGCCAATACCCCCCCTTTGGGTTCTAGGTGAAAATCTCACTCGTACCAATCAAACAAAAATGTTTCCTTGGTGTGTATTGTTGTTCATTTTCATCAAATAAACAAAATAAAACCCAGAATAATTCATTAAAGACAAGAAATGAGCTTAAAAGATGCCTCAGCGCAAGTGTTAATTTTAGTAAAAGAGCCCAAATTTCAAAAAATATTGCGAAAAACAACAATCTTCCATTATAGAGTGAATGTTTGAGGTGTATAGAAGGCATTTATTTCATTTTTAGAAATTTTAATTTTTCACATTTTTCCATGAAAAGTGCCAATACCCCCCCTTTGGGTTCTAGGTGAAAATCTCACTCGTACCAATCAAACAAAAATGTTTCCATGGTGTGTATTGTTGTTCATTTTCATCAAATAAACAAAACAAAACCCAGAATAAATCATTAAAGACAAGAAATGAGCTTAAAAGATGCCTCAGCGCAAGTGTTAATGTTAGTAAAAGAGCCCAAATTTCAAAAAATATTGCGAAAAACAAAAATCTTCCATTATAGAGTGAATGTTTGAGATATATAGAAGGCATTTATTTCATTTTTGAAAAATTTTAATTTTTCACATTTCTCCATGAAAAGTGCCAATACCCCCCCCTTTGGGTTCTAGGTGAAATTCTCACTCGACACAATTCAAACAAAATAGTTTCCATGGTGTGTCTTGTTGTTCATTTTCATCAAATAAACAAAATAAAACCCAGAGTTAATCATTTACGACAAGAAATGAGCATAAAAGATGCCTCAGCGCAAGTGTTAATGTTAGTAAAAGAGCCCAAATTTCAAAAAATATTGCGAAAAACCACAATCTTCCATTATAGAGTGAATCTTTGAGGTGTATAGAAGGCATTTATTTCATTTTTAGAAATTTTAATTTTTCACATTTTTCCATGAAAAGTGCCAATACCCCCCCCTTTGGGTTCTACACGAAAATCAACCTCGACACAAATCAAACAAAAATGTTTCCATGGTGTGTCTTGTTGTTCATTTTCATCAAATAAACAAAATAAAACCAGAATATATCATTAAAGACAAGAAATGAGCATAAAAGATGCCTCAGCGCAAGTGTTAATGTTAGTAAAAGAGCCTAAATTTCAAAAAATATTGCGAAAAACAACAATCTTCCATTATAGAGTGAATGTTTGAGGTGTATAGAAGGCATTTATTTCATTTTTAGAAATTTTAATTTTTCACATTTTTCCATGAAAAGTGCCAATACCCCCCCCTTTAGGTTCAAGGTGAAAATCTCACTCGTACCAATCAAACAAAAATGTTTCCATGGTGTGTATTGTTGTTCATTTTCATCAAATAAACAAAACAAAACCCAGAATAAATCATTAAAGACAAGAAATGAGCTTAAAAGATGCCTCAGCGCAAGTGTTAATGTTAGTAAAAGAGCCCAAATTTCAAAAAATATTGCGAAAAACAACAATCTCCCATTAAAGAGTGAATGTTTGACGTGTATAGAAGGCATTTATTTCATTTTTGAAAAATTTTAATTTTTCACATTTCTCCATGAAAAGTGCCAATACCCCCCCCTTTGGGTTCTAGGTGAAATTCTCACTCGACACAAATCAAACAAAAAAGTTTCCATGGTGTGTATTGTTGTTCATTTTCATCAAATAAACAAAATAAAACCCAGAGTTAATCATTAAAGACAGAAAATGAGCATAAAAGATGCCTCAGCGCAAGCGTTAATGTTAGTAAAAGAGCCCAAATTTCAAAAAATATTGCGAAAAACAACAATCTTCCATTATAGAGTGAATCTTTGAGGTGTATACAAGGCATTTATTTCATTTTTAGAAATTTTAATTTTTCACATTTTTCCATGAAAAGTGCCAATACCCCCCCCTTTGGGTTCTAGGTGAAATTCTCACTCGACACAAATCAAACAAAAATGTTTCCATGGTGTGTATTGTTGTTCATTTTCATCAAATAAACAAAATAAAACCCAGAGTTAATCATTAAAGACAGGAAATGAGCATAAAAGATGCCTCAGCGCAAGCGTTAATGTTAGTAAAAGAGCCCAAATTTCAAAAAATATTGCGAAAAACAACAATCTTCCATTATAGAGTGAATGTTTGAGGTGTATACAAGGCATTTATTTCATTTTTAGAAATTTTAATTTTTCACATTTTTCCATGAAAAGTGCCAATACCCCCCCCTTTGGGTTCTACACGAAAATCACCCTCGACACAAATCAAACAAAAATGTTTCCATGGTGTGTATTGTTGTTCATTTTCATAAAATAAACAAAATAAAACCCAGAATATATCATTAAAGACAAGAAATGAGCATAAAAGATGCCTCAGCGCAAGTGTAAATGTTAGTAAAAAAGCCCAAATTTCAAAAAATATTGCGAAAAACAACAATCTTCCATTATAGAGTGAATGTTTGAGGTGTTTGGAAGGCATTTATTTCATTTTAAGAAATTTTAATTTTTCACATTTTTCCCTGAAAAGTGCCAATACCCCCCCCTTTGGGTTCTAGGTGAAAATCCTACTCCACCCAAATCAAACAAAAATGTTTCCATGGTGTGTATTGTTGTTCATTTTCATCAAATAAACAAAATAAAACCCAGAGTTAATCATTAAAGACAGGAAATGAGCATAAAAGATGCCTCAGCGCTTAGTAAAAGAGCCGAAATTTCAAAAAATATTGCGAAAAACAACAATCTTCCATTATAGAGTGAATGTTTGAGGTGAATAGAAGGCATTTATTTCATTTTTAGAAATTTTAAATTTTCACATTTTTCCATGAAAAGTGCCAATACCCCCCCCTTTGGGTTCTAGGTGAAATTCTCACACGACACAAATCAAACAAAAATGTTTCCATGGTGTGTATTGTTGTTCATTTTCATCAAATAAAAAAAATAAAACCCAGAGTTAATCATTAAAGACAGGAAATGAGCATAAAAGATGCCTCAGCGCAAGCGTTAATGTTAGTAAAAGAGCCCAAATTTCAAAAAATATTGCGAAAAACAACAATCTTCCATTATAGAGTGAATGTTTGAGGTGTATACAAGGCATTTATTTCATTTTTAGAAATTTTAATTTTTCACATTTTTCCATTAAAAGTGCCAATACCCCCCCCTTTGGGTTCTACACGAAAATCACCCTCGACACAAATCAAACAAAAATGTTTCCATGGTGTGTCTTGTTGTTCATTTTCATCAAATAAACAAAATAAAACCCAGAATATATCATTAAAGACAAGAAATGAGCATAAAAGATGCCTCAGCGCAAGTGTTAATGTTAGTAAAAGAGCCCAAATTTCAAAAAATATTGCGAAAAACAACAATCTTCCATTATAGAGTGAATGTTTGAGGTTTATAGAAGGCATTTATTTCATTTTTAGAAATTTTAATTTTTCACATTTTTCCATGAAAAGTGCCAATACCCCCCCCTTTGGGTTCTACATGAAAATCCCACTCGACACAAATCAAACAAAAATGTTTCCATGGTGTGTATTGTTGTTCATTTTCATCAAATAAATAAATTAAAACCCAGAATAATTCATTTAAGACAAGAAATGAGCTTAAAAGATGCCTAGCGCAAGTGTTAATGTTAGTAAAAGAGCCCAAATTTCAAAAAATATTGCGAAAAACAACAATCTTCCATTATAGAGTGAATGTTTGAGGTGTATAGAAGGCATTTATTTCATTTTTAGAAATTTTAATTTTTCACATTTTTCCATGAAAAGTGCCAATACCCCCCCCCCTTTGGGTTCTAGGTGAAAATCTCACTCGTACCAATCAAACAAAAATGTTTCCATGGTGTGTATTGTTGTTCATTTTCATCAAATAAACAAAACAAAACCCAGAATAAATCATTAAAGACAAGAAATGAGCTTAAAAGATGCCTCAGCGCAAGTGTTAATGTTAGTAAAAGAGCCCAAATTTCAAAAAATATTGCGAAAAACAAAAATCTTCCATTATAGAGTGAATGTTTGAGATATATAGAAGGCATTTATTTCATTTTTGAAAAATTTTAATTTTTCACATTTCTCCATGAAAAGTGCCAATACCCCCCCCTTTGGGTTCTACACGAAAATCAACCTCGACACAAATCAAACAAAAATGTTTCCATGGTGTGTCTTGTTGTTCATTTTCATC
Organism: Hetaerina americana; assembly: GCF_022747635.1. Taxonomy (NCBI): domain Eukaryota; kingdom Metazoa; phylum Arthropoda; class Insecta; order Odonata; family Calopterygidae; genus Hetaerina; species Hetaerina americana. The sequence goes on along the minus strand of NW_027286487.1, from coordinate 617 downwards.
AAATAAACAAAATAAAACCCAGAATATATCATTAAAGACAAGAAATGAGCATAAAAGATGCCTCAGCGCAAGTGTTAATGTTAGTAAAAGAGCCTAAATTTCAAAAAATATTGCGAAAAACAACAATCTTCCATTATAGAGTGAATGTTTGAGGTGTATAGAAGGCATTTATTTCATTTTTAGAAATTTTAATTTTTCACATTTTTCCATGAAAAGTGCCAATACCCCCCCCTTTAGGTTCAAGGTGAAAATCTCACTCGTACCAATCAAACAAAAATGTTTCCATGGTGTGTATTGTTGTTCATTTTCATCAAATAAACAAAACAAAACCCAGAATAAATCATTAAAGACAAGAAATGAGCTTAAAAGATGCCTCAGCGCAAGTGTTAATGTTAGTAAAAGAGCCCAAATTTCAAAAAATATTGCGAAAAACAACAATCTCCCATTAAAGAGTGAATGTTTGACGTGTATAGAAGGCATTTATTTCATTTTTGAAAAATTTTAATTTTTCACATTTCTCCATGAAAAGTGCCAATACCCCCCACTTTGGGTTCTAGGTGAAATTCTCACTCGACACAAATCAAACAAAAAAGTTTCCATGGTGTGTATTGTTGTTC
>NW_027286486.1:0-23511 GCF_022747635.1 Hetaerina americana | reverse complement strand
AAAATATTGCGAAAAACAACAATCTTCTGTTTTAGAGTGAATGTTTGAGGTGTATAGAAGGCATTTATTTCATTTTTAGAAAATTTAATTTTTCACATTTTTCCATGAAAAGTGCCAATACCCCCCCCTTTGGGTTCTAGGTGAAAATCTCACTCGACACAAATCAAACAAAAATGTTTCCATGGTGTGTAATGTTGTTCATTTTCATCAAATAAACAAAATAAAACCCATAATTAATCCCGAAAGACAAGAAATGAGCATAAAAGATGCTTCAGCGCAAGTGTTAATGTTACCTAAAAGAGCCCAAATTTCTAAAAATATTGCGAAAAACAACAATCTTCTGTTTTAGAGTGAATGTTTGAGGTGTATAAAAGGCATTTATTTCATTTTTAGAAAATTTAATTTTTCACATTTTTCCATTAAAAGTGCCAATACCCCCCCTTTGGGTTCTAGGTGAAAATCTCACTCGACCACAAATCAAACAAAAATGTATCCAAGGTGTGTATTGTTGTTCATTTTCATCAAATAAAAAAAATAAAACCCCAGAATTAGTCCTGAAAGACAAAAAATGAGCATAAAAGTTGCTTCAGCGCAAGTGTTAATGTTACTAAAAGAGCCCAAATTTCTAAAAATATTGCGAAAAAACAACAATCTTCTGTTTTAGAGTGAATGTTTGAGGTGTTTAGAGGGCATTTATTTCATTTTTAGAAAATGTAATTTTTCACATTTTTCCATGAAAAGTGCCAATACCCTCCCCCCCATTTGGGTTCTAGGTGAAAATCTCACTCGACACAAATCAAACAAAAATGTTTCCATGGTGTGTAATGTCGTTCATTTTCATCAAATAAACATAATAAAAACCATAATTAATCCCGAAAGACAAGAAATGAGCATAAAAGATGCTTCAGCGCAAGTGTTAATGTTACTAAAAGAGACCAAATTTCTAAAAATATTGCGAAAAACAACAATCTTCTGTTTTAGAGTGAATGTTTGAGGTGTTTAGAAGGCATTTATTTCAATTTTAGAAAATTTAATTTTTCACATATTTCCATGAAAAGTGCCACTACCAAGTGATAATATTGGGTTCAAGGTGAAAATCTCACTCAACACAATCAAACAATAATGTATCCAAGGTGTGTGTTGTTGTTCATTTTCTTCAAATAAACAAAATAAAACCCAGAAATAATCCTGAAAGACAAGAAATGAGCATAAAAGTTGCTTCAGCGCAAGTGTTAATGTTACTAAAAGAGCCCAAATTTCTAAAAATATTGCGAAAAACAACAATCTTCTGTTTTAGAGTGAATGTTTGAGGTGTTTAGAAGGCATTTATTTCAAATTTAGAATATTTAATTTTTCACATTTTTCCATGAAAAGTGCCACTACCAAGTGATAATATTGGGTTCTAGGTGAAAATCTCACTCGACACAAATCAAACAAAAATGTTTCCATGGTGTGTATTGTTGTTCATTTTCATCAAAAAAAAATAAAAGCCAGTTTATCCCATAAGACAAGGAATGAGCATAAAAGATGCTTCAGCGCAAGTGTTTATGTTACTAAAAGAGCCCAAATTTCTAAAAATATTGCGAAAAACAACAATCTTCTGTTTTAGAGTGAATGTTTGAGGTGTATAGAAGGCATTTATTTTTTTTTAGAAAATTTAATTTTAACACATTTTTCCATGAAAAGTGCCAATACCCCCCCCTTTGGGTTCTAGGTGAAAATCTCACTCGACACAAATCAAACAAAAATGTTTCCATGGTGTGTATTGTTGTTCATTTTCATCAAAAAAAAATGAAAGCCAGTTTTAATCCCGTAAGACAAGAAATGAGCATAAAAGATGCTTCAGCGCAAGTGTTAATGTTACTAAAAGAGCCCAAATTTCTAAAAATATTGCGAAAGACAACAATCTTCTGTTTTAGAGTGAATGTTTGAGGTGTATAGAGGGCATTTATTTCATTTTTAGAAATTTTAATTTTTCACATTTTTCCATGAAAAGTGCCAATACCCTCCCCTTTGGGTTCTAGGTGAAAATCTTCCTCGACACAAATCAAACAAAAATGTATCCAAGGTGTGTATTGTTGTACATTTTCATCAAATAAAAAAAATAAAACCCAGAATTAGTCCTGAAAGACAAGAAATGAGCATAAAAGTTGCTTCAGCGCAAGTGTTAATGTTACTAAAAGAGCCCAAATTTCTAAAAATATTGCGAAAAACAACAATCTTCTGTTTTAGAGTGAATGTTTGAGGTGTTTAGAGGGCATTTATTTCATTTTTAGAAAATGTAATTTTTCACATTTTTCCATGAAAAGTGCCAATACCCTCCCCCCATTTGGGTTCTAGGTGAAAATCTCACTCGACACAAATCAAACAAAAATGTTTCCATGGTGTGTAATGTCGTTCATTTTCATCAAATAAACAAAATAAAACCCATAATTAATCCCGAAAGACAAGAAATGAGGATAAAAGATGCTTCAGCGCAAGTGTTAATGTAACTAAAAGAGCCCAAATTTCTAAAAATATTGCGAAAAACAACAATCTTCTGTTTTAGAGTGAATGTTTGAGGTGTATAAAAGGCATCTATTTCATTTTTAGAAAATTTAATTTTTCACATTTTTCCATTAAAAGTGCCAAACCCCCCCCCCCCCCTTTGGGTTCTAGGTGAAAATCTCACTCGACACAAATCAAACAAAAATGTTTCCATGGTGTGTATTGTTGTTCATTTTCATCAAAAAAAAAATAAAAGCCAGTTTTAATCCCATAAGACAAGGAATGAGCATAAAAGATGCTTCAGCGCAAGGTTTAATGTTACTAAAAGAGCCCAAATTTCTAAAAATATTGCGAAAAACAACAATCTTCTGTTTTAGAGTGAATGTTTGAGGTGTATAAAAGGCATTTATTTCATTTTTAGAAAATTTAATTTTTCACATTTTTCCATTAAAAGTGCCAATACCCCCCCCTTTGGGTTCTAGGTGAAAATCTCACTCGACACAAATCAAACAAAAATGTTTCCATGGTGTGTAATGTTGTTCGTTTTCATCAAATAAACAAAATAAAACCCATAATTAATCCCGAAAGACAAGAAATGAGCATAAAAGATGCTTCAGCGCAAGTGTTAATGTTTCTAAAAGAGCCCAAATTTCTAAAAATATTGCGAAAAACAACAATCTTCTGTTTTAGAGTGAATGTTTGAGGTGTATAAAAGGCATTTATTTCATTTTTAGAAAATTTAATTTTTCACATTTTTCCATTTAAAGTGCCAATACCCCCCCCTTTGGGTTCTAGGTGAAAATCTCACTCGACACAAATCAAACAAAAATGTTTCCATGGTGTGTATTGTTGTTCATTTTCATCAAAAAAAAAATAAAAGCCAGTGTTAATCCCGTAAGACAAGAAATAAGCATCAAAGATGCTTCAGCGCAAGTGTTAATGTTACTAAAAGAGCCCAAATTTCTAAAAATATTGCGAAAAACAACAATCTTCTGTTTTAGAGTGAATGTTTGAGGTGTTTAGAAGGCATTTATTTCAATTTTAGAAAATTTAATTTTTCACATTTTTCCATGAAAAGTGCCAAATCCCCCCCCCCCTTTGGGTTCTAGGTGAAAATCTCACTCGACACAAATCAAACAAAAATGTATCCAAGGTGTGTATTGTTGTTCATTTTCATCAAATAAACAAAATAAAACCCAGAATTAATCCTGAAAGACAAGAAATGATCATAAAAGTTGCTTCAGCGCAAGTGTTAATGTTACTAAAAGAGCCCAAATTTCTAAAAATATTGCGAAAAACAACAATCTTCTGTTTTAGAGTGAATGTTTGAGGTGTATAGAGGGCATTTATTTCATTTTAGAAAATTTATTTTTCACATTTTTCCGTGAAAAGTGCCAATACCAAGTTCCAATATTGGGTTCTAGGTGAAAATCTCACTCAACACAATCAAACAATAATGTATCCAAGGTGTGTGTTGTTGTTCATTTTCTTCAAATAAACAAAATAAAACCCAGAATTGATCCTGAAAGACAAGAAATGAGCATAAAAGTTGCTTCAGCGCAAGTGTTAATGTTACTAAAAAGCCCAAATTTCTAAAAATATTGCGAAAAACAACAATCTTCTGTTTTAGAGTGAATGTTTGAGGTGTATAAAAGGCATTTATTTCATTTTTAGAAAATTTAATTTTTCACATTTTTCCATGAAAAGTGCCAATACCCCCCCCTTTGGGTTCTAGGTGAAAATCTCACTCGACACAAATCAAACAAAAATGTTTCCATGGTGTGTAATGTTGTTCATTTTCATCAAATAAACAAAATAAAACCCATAATTAATCCCGAAAGACAAGAAATGAGCATAAAAGATGCTTCAGCGCAAGTGTTAATGTTACTAAAAGAGCCCAAATTTCTAAAAATATTGCGAAAAACAACAATCTTCTGTTTTAGAGTGAATGTTTGAGGTGTATAAAAGGCATTTATTTCATTTTTAGAAAATTTAATTTTTCACATTTTTCCATTAAAAGTGCCAATACCCCCCCCTTTGGGTTCTAGGTGAAAATCTCACTCGACACAAATCAAACAAAAATGTTTCCATGGTGTGTACTGTTGTTCATTTTCATCAAAAAAAAATGAAAGCCAGTTTTAATCCCGTAAGACAAGAAATGAGCATAAAAGATGCTTCAGCGCAAGTGTAAATGTTACTAAAAGAGCCCAAATTTCTAAAAATATTGCGAAAAACAACAATCTTCTGTTTTAGAGTGAATGTTTGAGGTGTATAAAAGGCATCTATTTCATTTTTAGAAAATTTAATTTTTCACATTTTTCCATTAAAAGTGCCAATACCCCCCCTTTGGGTTCTAGGTGAAAATCTCACTCGACACAAATGAAACAAAAATGTTTCCATGGTGTGTATTGTTTCAATGCAACAATTTTCAGAGCGTAAAAATCATTCGCCTTGACTGGGACTCGAACCCAGATCCCTCAATATCCGGTCGAGTGCTTTAGCCACTTAAGCTACCGAGGCGTCCTCTTAAACTCTGAAATTTTGGGGCTTTTAAAGGAACTAGATGTTATGACGAAATACCGTACATACAATGTCACATGCATTCGTAGTCGTGCGCGAGGCGCCACTGTCCACGAGGTTAAAGCCAACTTTAAACACTTATGGTGTTTTCCCTTTGACAAATTCCAAAGAAACTGCGGCAGATGCCGCAACAGTAACTTTTAACGGAGTCATCCGCTAATGTGCATTTCAATGCAACAATTTTCAGAGCGTAAAAATCATTCGCCTTGACTGGGACTCGAACCCAGATCCCTCAATATCCGGTCGAGTGCTTTAGCCACTTAAGCTACCGAGGCGTCCTCTTAAACTCTGAAATTTTGGGGCTTTTAAAGGAACTAGATGTTATGACGAAATACCGTACATACAATGTCACATGCATTCGTAGTCGTGCGCGAGGCGCCACTGTCCACGAGGTTAAAGCCAACTTTAAACACTTATGGTGTTTTCCCTTTGACAAATTCCAAAGAAACTGCGGCAGATGCCGCAACAGTAACTTTTAACGGAGTCATCCGCTAATGTGCATTTCAATGCAACAATTTTCAGAGCGTAAAAATCATTCGCCTTGACTGGGACTCGAACCCAGATCCCTCAATATCCGGTCGAGTGCTTTAGCCACTTAAGCTACCGAGGCGTCCTCTTAAACTCTGAAATTTTGGGGCTTTTAAAGGAACTAGATGTTATGACGAAATACCGTACATACAATGTCACATGCATTCGTAGTCGTGCGCGAGGCGCCACTGTCCACGAGGTTAAAGCCAACTTTAAACACTTATGGTGTTTTCCCTTTGACAAATTCCAAAGAAACTGCGGCAGATGCCGCAACAGTAACTTTTAACGGAGTCATCCGCTAATGTGCATTTCAATGCAACAATTTTCAGAGCGTAAAAATCATTTTCAATGCAACAATTTTCAGAGCGTAAAAATCATTCCTGAAAATTGTTGCATTGAAATGCACATTAGCGGATGACTCCGTTAAAAGTTACTGTTGCGGCATCTGCCGCAGTTTCTTTGGAATTTGTGTGTATTGTTGTTCATTTTCATCAAAAAAAAAATAAAAGCCAGTTTTAATCCCGTAAGACAAGAAATGAGCATAAAAGATGCTTCAGCGCAAGTGTTAATGTTACTAAAAGAGCCCAAATTTCTTAAAATATTGCGAAAAACAACAATCTTCTGTTTTAGAGTGAATGTTTGAGGTGTTTAGAAAGCATTTATTTCAATTTTAGAAATTTAATTTTTCACATTTCTCCATGAAAAGTGCCACTACCAAGTGATAATATTGGGTTCTAGGTGAAAATCTCACTCGACACAAATCAAACAAAAATGTTTCCATGGTGTGTATTGTTGTTCATTTTCATCAAAAAAAAAATAAAAGCCAGTTTTAATCCCATAAGACAAGGAATGAGCATAAAAGATGCTTCAGCGCAAGTGTTAATGTTACTAAAAGAGCCCAAATTTCTAAAAATATTGCGAAAAACAACAATCTTCTGTTTTAGAGTGAATGTTTGAGGTGTATAGAAGGCATTTATTTTTTTTTTAGAAAATTTAATTTTTCACATTTTTCCATGAAAAGTGCCAATACCCCCCCCCTTTGGGTTCTAGGTGAAAATCTCACTCGACACAAATCAAACAAAAATGTTTCCATGGTGTGTAATGTTGTTCATTTTCATCAAATAAACAAAATAAAACCCATAATTAATCCCGAAAGACAAGAAATGAGCATAAAAGATGCTTCAGCGCAAGTGTTAATGTTACTAAAAGAGCCCAAATTTCTAAAAATATTGCGAAAAACAACAATCTTCTGTTTTAGAGTGAATGTTTGAGGTGTATAAAAGGCATTTATTTCATTTTTAGAAAATTTAATTTTTCACATTTTTCCATTAAAAGAGCCAATACCCCCCCCTTTGGGTTCTAGGTGAAAATCTCACTCGACACAAATCAAACAAAAATGTATCCAAGGTGTGTAAATTTGTTCATTTTCATCAAATAAAAAAAATAAAACCCAGAATTAGTCCTGAAAGACAAGAAATGAGCTTAAAAGTTGCTTCAGCGAAAGTGTTAATGTTACTAAAAGAGCCCAAATTTCTAAAAATATTTCGAAAAACAACAATCTTCTGTTTTAGAGTGAATGTTTGAGATGTTTAGAGGGCATTTATTTCATTTTTAGAAAATGTAATTTTTCACATTTTTCTATGAAAAGTGCCAATACCCTCCCCCCATTTGGGTTCTAGGTGAAAATCTCACTCGACACAAATCAAACAAAAATGTTTCCATGGTGTGTAATGTCGTTCATTTTCATCAAATAAACAAAATAAAACCCATAATTAATCCCGAAAGACAAGAAATGAGCATAAAAGATGCTACAGCGCAAGTGTTAATGTTACTAAAAGAGCCCAAATTTTTAAAAATATTGCGAAAAACAACAATCTTCTGTTTTAGAGTGAATGTTTGAGATGTATAAAAGGCATCTATTTCATTTTTAGAAAATTTAATTTTTCACATTTTTCCATTAAAAGTGCCAATACCCCCCCCCCCCTTTGGGTTCTAGGTGAAAATCTCACTCGACACAAATCAAACAAAAATGTTTCCATGGTGTGTATTGTTGTTCATTTTCATCAAAAAAAAATAAAAGCCAGTTTTAATCCCGTAAGACAAGAAATGAGCATAAAAGATGCTTCAGCGCAAGTGTTAATGTTACTAAAAGAGCCCAAATTTCTAAAAATATTGCGAAAAACAACAATCTTCTGTTTTAGAGTTAATGTTTGAGGTGTTTAGAAGGCATTTATTTCAATTTTAGAAAATTTAATTTTTCACATTTTTCCATGAAAAGTGCCACTACCAAGTGATAATATTGGGTTCTAGGTGAAAATCTCACTCAACACAATCAAACAATAATGTATCCAAGGTGTGTGTTGTTGTTCATTTTCATCAAATAAACAAAATAAAACCCAGAATTAATCCTGAAAGACAAGAAATGAGCATAAAAGTTGCTTCAGCGCAAGTGTTAATGTTACTAAAAGAGCCCAAATTTCTAAAAATATTGCGAAAAACAACAATCTTCTGTTTAAGAGTGAATGTTCGAGGTGTTTAGAAGGCATTTATTTCATTTTTAGAAAATTTATTTTTCAAATTTTTCCGTGAAAAGTGCCAATACCAAGTGCCAATATTGGGTTCTAGGTGAAAATCTCACTCAACACAATCAAACAATAATGTATCCAAGGTGTGTGTTGTTGTTCATTTTCTTCAAATAAACAAAATAAAACCCAGAATTAATCGTGAAAGACAAGAAATGAGCATAAAAGTTGCTTCAGCGCAAGTGTTAATGTTACTAAAAAGCCCAAATTCCTAAAAATATTGCGAAAAACAACACTTTTCAGTTTTAGAGTGAATGTTTGAGGTGTTTAGAAGGCATTTATTTCAATTTTAGAAAATTTAATTTTTCACATTTTTCCATGAAAAGTGCCAATACCCCCTCCTTTGGGTTCTAGGTGAAAATCTCACTCGACACAAATCAAACCAAAATGTATCCAAGGTGTGTATTGTTGTTCATTTTCATCAAATAAACAAAATAAAACCCAGAATTAATCCTGAAAGACAAGAAATGAGCATAAAAGTTGCTTCAGCGCAAGTGTTAATGTTACTAAAAGAGCCCAAATTTCTAAAAATATTGCGAAAAACAACAATCTTCTATTTTAGAGTGAATGTTTGAGGTGTTTAGAAGGCATTTATTTCATTTTTAGAAATTTAATTTTTCACATTTTTCCATGAAAAGTGCCAATACCAAGTGCCAATATTGGGTTCTAGGTGAAAATCTCACTCGACAAAAATCAAACAAAAATGTTTCCATGGTGTGTATTGTTGTTCATTTTCACCAAAAAAAATGAAAGAGAGTTTTAATCCCGTAAGACAAGAAATGAGCATAAAAGATGCTTCAGCGCAAGTGTTAATGTTACTAAAAGAGCCCAAATTTCTAAAAATATTGCGAAAAACAACAATCTTCTGCTTTAGAGTGAATGTTTGAGGTGTATAGAGGGCATTTATTTCATTTTTAGAAAATTTAATTTTTCACATTTTTCAATGAAAAGTGCCAATACCCCCCCCTTTGGGTTCTAGGTGAAAATCTCACTTGACACAAATCAAACAAAAATGTTTCCATGGTGTGTATTGTTGTTCATTATCATCAAATAAACAAAATAAAACCCAGAATTAATCACGAAAGACAAGAAATGATCATAAAAGTTTCTTCAGCGCAAGTGTTAATGTTACTAAAAGAGCCCATATTTCTAAAAATATTGCGAAAAACAACAATCTTTTGTTTTAGAGTGAATGTTTGAGGTGTTTAGAAGGCATTTATTTCATTTTTAGAAAATTTAATTTTTCACATTTTTCCATGAAAAGTTTCAATACCAAGTGCCAATATTGGGTTCTAGGTGAAAATCTCACTCAACACAATCAAACAATAATGTATCCAAGTTGTGTGTTGTTGTTCATTTTCTTCAAATAAACAAAATAAAACCCAGAATTAATCCTGAAAGACAAGAAATGAGCATAAAAGTTGCTTCAGCGCAAGTGTTAATGTTACTAAAAAGCCCAAATTTCTAAAAATATTGCGAAAAACAACAATCTTCTGTTTTAGAGTGAATGTTTGAGGTGTTTAGAAGGCATTTATTTCAATTTTAGAAAATTTAATTTTTCACATTTTTCCATGAAAAGTGCCAATACCCCTCCCTTTGGGTTCTAGGTGAAAATCTCACTCGACACAAATCAAACCAAAATGTATCCAAGGTGTGTATTGTTGTTCATTTTCATCAAATAAACAAAATAAAACCCAGAATTAATCCTGAAAGACAAGAAATGAGCATAAAAGTTGCTTCAGCGCAAGTGTTAATGTTACTAAAAGAGCCCAAATATCTAAAAATATTGCGAAAAACAACAATCTTCTGTTTTAGAGTGAATGTTTGAGGTGTTTAGAAGGCATTTATTTCATTTTTAGAAAATTTAGTTTTTCACATTTTTCCATGAAAAGTGCCAATACCCCCCCCTTTGGGTTCTAGGTGAAAATCTCACTCGACACAAATCAATCAAAAATGTTTCCATGGTGTGTATTGTTGCTCATTTTCATCAAAAGAAACAATAAAACCAAGAATTAATCCTCAAAGACAAGAAATGAGCATAAAAGATGCTTCAGCGCAAGTGTTTATGTTACTTAAAGAGCCCAAATTTCTAAAAATATTGCGAAAAACAACAATCTTCTGTTTTAGAGTGAATGTTTGAGGTGTTTAGAAGGCATTTATTTCATTTTTAGAAAATTTAAGTTTTCACATTTTTCCATGTAAAGTGCCAATTCCCCTTTCCTTTGGGTTCTAGGTGAAAATCTCCCTCGGCACAAATCAAACAAAAATGTTTCCATGGTATTAATTGGTGTTCATTTTCATCAAATAAACAAAATAAAACCCAGAATTAATCCCGAAAGACAAGAAATGAGCATAAAAGATGCTTCAGCGCAAGTGTTAATGTTACTTAAAGAGCCCAAATTTCTAAAAATATTGCGAAAAACAACAATCTTCTGTTTTAGAGTGAATGTTTGAGGTGTATAAAAGGCATTTATTTCATTTTTAGAAAATTTAATTTTTCACATTTTTCCATGAAAAGTGCCAATACCCCCCCTTTGGGTCCTAGGTGAAAATCTCACTCGACACAAATCAATCAAAAATGTTTCCATGGTGTGTATTGTTGTTCATTTTCCTCAAATAAACAAAATAAAACCCAGAATTAATCCTGAAAGACAAGAAATGAGCATAAAAGATACTTCAGCGCAAGTGTTAATGTTACTAAAAGAGCCCAAATTTCTAAACATATTGCGAAAAACAACAATCTTCTTTTTTAGAGTGAATGTTTGAGGAGTTTAGAAGGCATTTATTTCATTTTTAGAAAATTTAATTTTTCACATTTTTCCATGAAAAGTGCCAATACCCCCCCCTTTGGGTTCTAGGTGAAAATCTCATTCGACACAAATCAAACAAAAATGTATCCAAGGTGTGTATTGTTGTTCATTTTCATCAAATAAACAAAATGAAACCCAGAATTAATCCTGAAAGACAAGAAATGAGCATAAAAGTGGCTTCAGCGCAAGTATTTATGTTACTAAAAGAGCCCAAATTTCTAAAATATTGCGAAAAACAACAATCTCTGTTTTAGAGTGAATGTTTGAGGTGTTTAGAAGGCATTTATTTCATTTTTAGAAAATTTAATTTTTCACATTTTTCCATGAAAAGTGCCAATACCAAGTGCCAATATTGGGTTCTAGGTGAAAATCTCACTCAACACAATCAAACAATAATGTATCCATGGTGTGTGATGTTGTTCATTTTCTTCAAATAAACAAAATAAAACCCAGAATTAATCCTGAAAGACAAGAAATGAGCATAAAAGTTGCTTCAGCGCAAGTGTTAATGTTACTAAAAAGCCCAAATTTCTAAAAATATTGCGAAAAACAACAATCTTCTGTTTTAGAGTGAATGTTTGAGGTGTTTAGATGGCATTTATTTCATTTTTAGAAAATTTAATTTTTCACATTTTTCCATGAAAAGTGCCAATACCCCCTTTGGGTTCTAGGTGAAAATCTCATCTCGACACAAATCAATCAAAAATGTTTCCATGGTGTGTATTGTTGTTCATTTTCCTCAAATAAACAAAATAAAACCCAGAATTAATCCTTAAAGACAAGAAATGAGCATAAAAGTTGCTTCAGCGCAAGTGTTAATGTTACTAAAAGAGCCCAAATTTCTAAAAATATTGCGAAAAACAACAATCTTCTGTTTAAGAGTGAATGTTTGAGGTGTATAAAAGGCATTTATTTCATTTTTAGAAAATTTAATTTTTCCATTTTTCTATGAAAAGTGCCAATACCCCCCCCTTTGGGTTCTAGGTGAAAATCTCACTCGAAACAAATCAAACAAAAATGTATCCAAGGTGTGTATTGTTGTTCATTTTCATCAAATAAACAAAATGAAACCCAGAATTAATCCTGAAAGACAAGAAATGAGCATAAAAGTGGCTTCAGCGAAAGTATTAATGTTACTAAAAGAGCCCAAATTTCTAAAAATATTGCGAAAAACAACAATCTCTGTTTTAGAGTGAATGTTTGAGGTGTTTAGAAGGCATTTATTTCATTTTTAGAAAATTTAATTTTTCACATTTTTCCATGAAAAGTGCCAATACCAAGTGCCAATATTGGGTTCTAGGTGAAAATCTCACTTGACACAAATCAAACAAAAATGTTTCCATGGTGTGTATTGTTGTTCATTATCATCAAATAAACAAAATAAAACCCAGAATTAATCACGAAAGACAAGAAATGAGCATTAAAGTTGCTTCAGCGCAAGTGTTAATGTTACTAAAAAGCCCAAATTTCTAAAAATATTGCGAAAAACAACAATCTTCTGTTTTAGAGTGAATGTTTGAGGTGTTTAGATGGCATTTATTTCATTTTTAGAAAATTTAATTTTTCACATTTTTCCATGAAAAGTGCCAATACCCCCCCCTTTGGGTTCTAGGTGAAAATCTCATCTCGACACAAATCAATCAAAAATGTTTCCATGGTGTGTATTGTTGTTCATTTTCCTCAAATAAACAAAATAAAACCCAGAATTAATCCTGAAAGACAAGAAATGAGCATAAAAGATGCTTCAGCGCAAGTGTTAATGTTACTAAAAGAGCCCAAATTTCTAAAAATATTACGAAAAAACAACAATCTTCTGTTTTAGAGTGAATGTTTGAGGTGTATAGAGGGCATTTATTTCATTTTTAGAAAATTTAATTTTTCACATTTTTCAATGAAAAGTGCCAATACCCCCCCTTTGGGTTCTAGGTGAAAATCTCACTTGACACAAATCAAACAAAAATGTTTCCATGGTGTGTATTGTTGTTCATTATCATCAAATAAACAAAATAAAACCCAGAATTAATCACGAAAGACAAGAAATGATCATAAAAGTTGCTTCAGCGCAAGTGTTAATGTTACAAAAAGAGCCCAAATTTCTAAAAATATTGCGAAAAACAACAATCTTTTGTTTTATAGTGAATGTTTGAGGTGTTTAGAAGGCATTTATTTCATTTTTAGAAAATTTAATTTTTCACATTTTTCCATGAAAAGTGCCAATACCAAGTGCCAATATTGGGTTCTAGGTGAAAATCTCAATCAACACAATCAAACAATCATGTATCCAAGTGATGTGTTGTTGTTCATTTTCTTCAAATAAACAAAATAAAACCCAGAATTAATCCTGAAAGACAAGAAATGAGCATAAAAGTTGCTTCAGCGCAAGTGTTAATGTTACTAAAAAGCCCAAATTTCTAAAAATATTGCGAAAAACAACAATCTTCTGTTTTTGAGTGAATGTTTGAGGTGTTTAGAAGGCATTTATTTCAATTTTAGAAAATTTAATTTTTCACATTTTTCCATGAAAAGTGCATTTACACCCCCCTTTGGGTTCTAGGTGAAAATCTCACTCGACCAAAATCAAACCAAAATGTATCCAAGGTGTGTATTGTTGTTCATTTTCATCAAATAAACAAAATAAAACCCAGAATTAATCCTGAAAGACAAGAAATGAGCATAAAAGTTGCTTCAGCGCAAGTGTTAATGTTACTAAAAGAGCCCAAATTTCTAAAAATATTGCGAAAAAAAACAATCTTCTGTTTTAGAGTGAATGTTTGAGGTGTTTAGAAGGCATTTATTTCATTTTTAGAAAATTTAATTTTTCACATTTTTCCATGAAAAGTGCCAATACCAAGTGCCAATATTGGGTTCTAGGTGAAAATCTCACTCAACACAATCAAACAATAATGTATCCAAGGTGTGTGTTGTTGTTCATTTTCTTCAAATAAACAAAATAAAACCCAGAATTAATCCTGAAAGACAAGAAATGAGCATAAAAGTTGCTTCAGCGCAAGTGTTAATGTTACTAAAAAGCACAAATTTCTTAAAATATTGCGAAAAACAACAATCATCTGTTTAAGAGTGAATGTTTGAGGTGTTTGGATGGCATTTATTTCATTTTTAGAAAATTTAATTTTTCACATTTTTCCATGAAAAGTGCCAATACCCCCCCCCTTTGGGTTCTAGGTGAAAATCTCACTCGACACAAATCAATCAAAAATTTTTCATGGTGTGTATTGTTGTTCATTTTCCTCAAATAAACAAAATAAAACCCAGAATTAATCCTGAAAGACAAGAAATGAGCATAAAAGATGCTTCAGCGCAAGTGTTAATGTTACTAAAAGAGCCCAAATTTCTAAAAATATTGCGAAAAACAACAATCTTCTTTTTTAGAGTGAATGTTTGAGGTGTATAAAAGGCATTTATCTCATTTTTAGAAAATTTAATTTTTCACATTTTTCCATTAAAAGTGCCAATATGGGTTCTAGGTGAAAATCTCACTCGACACAAATCAAACAAAAATGTTTCCATGGTGTGTATTGTTGTTCATTTTCATCAAAAAAAAATAGAAGCCAATTTTAATCCCGTAAGACAAGAAATGAGCATAAAAGATGCTTCAGCGCAAGTGTTAATGTTACTAAAAGAGCCCAAATTTCTTAAAATATAGCGAAAAACAACAATCTTCTGTTTTATAGTGAATGTTTGAGGTGTATAGAAGGCATTTATTTCATTTTTAGAAAATTTAATTTTTCACATTTTTCCATTAAAAGTGCCAATATGGGTTCTAGGTGAAAATCTCACTCGACACAAATCAAACAAAAATGTTTCCATGGTGTGTATTGTTGTTCATTTTCATCAAAAAAAAATGAAAGCCAGTTTTAATCCCGTAAGACAAGAAATGAGCATAAAAGATGCTTCAGCGAAAGTGTTAATGTTACTAAAAGAGCCCAAATTTCTAAAAATATTGCGAAAAACAACAATCTTCTGTTTTAGAGTGAATGTTTGAGGTGTATAAAAGGCATTTATTTCATTTTTAGAAAATTTAATTTTTCACATTTTTCCATGAAAAGTGCCAATACCCCCCCCTTTGGGTTCTAGGTGAAAATCTCACTCGACACAAATCAAACAAAAATGTTTCCATGGTGTGTATTGTTGTTCATTTTCATCAAAAAAAAAATAAAAGCCAGTGTTAATCCCGTAAGACAAGAAATAAGCATCAAAGATGCTTCAGCGCAAGTGTTAATGTTACTAAAAGAGCCCAAATTTCTAAAAATATTGCGAAAAACAACAATCTTCTGTTTTAGAGTGAATGTTTGAGGTGTATAGAAGGCATTTATTTCATTTTTAGAAAATTTAACTTTTAACATTTTTCCATGAAAAGTGCCAATACCAAGTGCCAATATTGGGTTCTAGGTGAAAATCTCACTCAACACAATCAAACAATAATGTATCCAAGGTGTGTAATGTTGTTCATTTTCATCATAAACAAAAAAAAACCCATACTTAATCCCGAAAGACAAGAAATGAGCATAAAAGATGCTTCAGCGCAAGTGTTAATGTTACTAAAAGAGCCCAAATTTCTAAAAATATTGCGAAAAACAACAATCTTCTGTTTTAGAGTGAATGTTTGAGGTGTATAAAAGGCATTTATTTCATTTTTAGAAAATTTAATTTTTCCATTTTTCCATGAAAAGTGCCAATACCCCCCCCTTTGGGTTCTAGGTGAAAATCTCACTCGACACAAATCAAACAAAAATGTATCCAAGGTGTGTATTGTTGTTCATTTTCATCAAATAAACAAAATGAAACCCAGAATTAATCCTGAAAGACAAGAAATGAGCATAAAAGTGGCTTCAGCGAAAGTATTAATGTTACTAAAAGAGCCCAAATTTCTAAAAATATTGCGAAAAACAACAATCTCTGTTTTAGAGTGAATGTTTGAGGTGTTTAGAAGGCATTTATTTCATTTTTAGAAAATTTAATTTTTCACATTTTTCCATGAAAAGTGCCAATACCAAGTGCCAATATTGGGTTCTAGGTGAAAATCTCACTTGACACAAATCAAACAAAAATGTTTCCATGGTGTGTATTGTTGTTCATTATCATCAAATAAACAAAATAAAACCCAGAATTAATCACGAAAGACAAGAAATGAGCATTAAAGTTGCTTCAGCGCAAGTGTTAATGTTACTAAAAAGCCCAAATTTCTAAAAATATTGCGAAAAACAACAATCTTCTGTTTTAGAGTGAATGTTTGAGGTGTTTAGATGGCATTTATTTCATTTTTAGAAAATTTAATTTTTCACATTTTTCCATGAAAAGTGCCAATACCCCCCCCTTTGGGTTCTAGGTGAAAATCTCATCTCGACACAAATCAATCAAAAATGTTTCCATGGTGTGTATTGTTGTTCATTTTCCTCAAATAAACAAAATAAAACCCAGAATTAATCCTGAAAGACAAGAAATGAGCATAAAAGATGCTTCAGCGCAAGTGTTAATGTTACTAAAAGAGCCCTAATTTCTAAAAATATTACGAAAAAACAACAATCTTCTGTTTTAGAGTGAATGTTTGAGGTGTATAGAGGGCATTTATTTCATTTTTAGAAAATTTAATTTTTCACATTTTTCAATGAAAAGTGCCAATACCCCCCCTTTGGGTTCTAGGTGAAAATCTCACTTGACACAAATCAAACAAAAATGTTTCCATGGTGTGTATTGTTGTTCATTATCATCAAATAAACAAAATAAAACCCAGAATTAATCACGAAAGACAAGAAATGATCATAAAAGTTGCTTCAGCGCAAGTGTTAATGTTACAAAAAGAGCCCAAATTTCTAAAAATATTGCGAAAAACAACAATCTTTTGTTTTATAGTGAATGTTTGAGGTGTTTAGAAGGCATTTATTTCATTTTTAGAAAATTTAATTTTTCACATTTTTCCATGAAAAGTGCCAATACCAAGTGCCAATATTGGGTTCTAGGTGAAAATCTCAATCAACACAATCAAACAATCATGTATCCAAGTGATGTGTTGTTGTTCATTTTCTTCAAATAAACAAAATAAAACCCAGAATTAATCCTGAAAGACAAGAAATGAGCATAAAAGTTGCTTCAGCGCAAGTGTTAATGTTACTAAAAAGCCCAAATTTCTAAAAATATTGCGAAAAACAACAATCTTCTGTTTTAGAGTGAATGTTTGAGGTGTTTAGAAGGCATTTATTTCAATTTTAGAAAATTTAATTTTTCACATTTTTCCATGAAAAGTGCCAATACACCCCCCTTTGGGTTCTAGGTGAAAATCTCACTCGACCAAAATCAAACCAAAATGTATCCAAGGTGTGTATTGTTGTTCATTTTCATCAAATAAACAAAATAAAACCCAGAATTAATCCTGAAAGACAAGAAATGAGCATAAAAGTTGCTTCAGCGCAAGTGTTAATGTTACTAAAAGAGCCCAAATTTCTAAAAATATTGCGAAAAACAACAATCTTCTGTTTTAGAGTGAATGTTTGAGGTGTTTAGAAGGCATTTATTTCATTTTTAGAAAATTTAATTTTTCACATTTTTCCATGAAAAGTGCCAATACCAAGTGCCAATATTGGGTTCTAGGTGAAAATCTCACTCAACACAATCAAACAATAATGTATCCAAGGTGTGTGTTGTTGTTCATTTTCTTCAAATAAACAAAATAAAACCCAGAATTAATCCTGAAAGACAAGAAATGAGCATAAAAGTTGCTTCAGCGCAAGTGTTAATGTTACTAAAAAGCACAAATTTCTTAAAATATTGCGAAAAACAACAATCTTCTGTTTAAGAGTGAATGTTTGAGGTGTTTGGATGGCATTTATTTCATTTTTAGAAAATTTAATTTTTCAAATTTTTCCATGAAAAGTGCCAATACCCCCCCCCTTTGGGTTCTAGGTGAAAAACTCACTCGACACAAATCAATCAAAAATTTTTCATGGTGTGTATTGTTGTTCATTTTCCTCAAATAAAAAAAATAAAACCCAGAATTAATCCTGAAAGACAAGAAATGAGCATAAAAGATGCTTCAGCGCAAGTGTTAATGTTACTAAAAGAGCCCAAATTTCTAAATATATTGCGAAAAACAACAATCTTCTTTTTTAGAGTGAATGTTTGAGGTGTATAAAAGGCATTTATCTCATTTTTAGAAAATTTAATTTTTCACATTTTTCCATGAAAAGTGCCAATACCCCCCCCCTTTGGGTTCTAGGTGAAAATCTCACTCGACACAAATCAATCAAAAATTTTTCATGGTGTGTATTGTTGTTCATTTTCCTCAAATAAAAAAAATAAAACCCAGAATTAATCCTGAAAGACAAGAAATGAGCATAAAAGATGCTTCAGCGCAAGTGTTAATGTTACTAAAAGAGCCCAAATTTCTTAAAATATAGCGAAAAACAACAATCTTCTGTTTTATAGTGAATGTTTGAGGTGTATAGAGGGCATTTATTTCATTTTTAGAAAATTTAATTTTTCACATTTTTCCATTAAAAGTGCCAATATGGGTTCTAGGTGAAAATCTCACTCGACACAAATCAAACAAAAATGTTTCCATGGTGTGTATTGTTGTTCATTTTCATCAAAAAAAAATGAAAGCCAGTTTTAATCCCGTAAGACAAGAAATGAGCATAAAAGATGCTTCAGCGCAAGTGTTAATGTTACTAAAAGAGCCCAAATTTCTAAAAATATTGCGAAAAACAACAATCTTCTGTTTTAGAGTGAATGTTTGAGGTGTATAGAAGGCATTTATTTCATTTTTAGAAAATTTAACTTTTAACATTTTTCCATGAAAAGTGCCAATACCAAGTGCCAATATTGGGTTCTAGGTGAAAATCTCACTCAACACAATCAAACAATAATGTATCCAAGGTGTGTAATGTTGTTCATTTTCATCATAAACAAAAAAAAACCCATACTTAATCCCGAAAGACAAGAAATGAGCATAAAAGATGCTTCAGCGCAAGTGTTAATGTTACTAAAAGAGCCCAAATTTCTAAAAATATTGCGAAAAACAACAATCTTCTGTTTTAGAGTGAATGTTTGAGGTGTATAAAAGGCATTTATTTCATTTTTAGAAAATTTAATTTTTCACATTTTTCCATGAAAAGTGCCAATACCTCCCCCTTTGGGTTCTAGGTGAAAATCTCACTCGACACAAATCAAACAAAAATGTATCCAAGGTGTGTATTGTTGTTCATTTTCATCAAATAAACAAAATGAAACCCAGAATTAATCCTGAAAGACAAGAAATGAGCATAAAAGTGGCTTCAGCGAAAGTATTAATGTTACTAAAAGAGCCCAAATTTCTAAAAATATTGCGAAAAACAACAATCTCTGTTTTAGAGTGAATGTTTGAGGTGTTTAGAAGGCATTTATTTCATTTTTAGAAAATTTAATTTTTCACATTTTTCCATGAAAAGTGCCAATACCAAGTGCCAATATTGGGTTCTAGGTGAAAATCTCACTCAACACAATCAAACAATAATGTATCCATGGTGTGTGATGTTGTTCATTTTCTTCAAATAAACAAAATAAAACCCAGAATTAATCCTGAAAGACAAGAAATGAGCATTAAAGTTGCTTCAGCGCAAGTGTTAATGTTACTAAAAAGCCCAAATTTCTAAAAATATTGCGAAAAACAACAATCTTCTGTTTTAGAGTGAATGTTTGAGGTGTATAGAAGGCATTTATTTCATTTTTAGAAAATTTAACTTTTAACATTTTTCCATGAAAAGTGCCAATACCAAGTGCCAATATTGGGTTCTAGGTGAAAATCTCACTCAACACAATCAAACAATAATGTATCCAAGGTGTGTAATGTTGTTCATTTTCATCATAAACAAAAAAAAACCCATACTTAATCCCGAAAGACAAGAAATGAGCATAAAAGATGCTTCAGCGCAAGTGTTAATGTTACTAAAAGAGCCCAAATTTCTAAAAATATTGCGAAAAACAACAATCTTCTGTTTTAGAGTGAATGTTTGAGGTGTATAGAAGGCATTTATTTCATTTTTAGAAAATTTAACTTTTAACATTTTTCCATGAAAAGTGCCAATACCAAGTGCCAATATTGGGTTCTAGGTGAAAATCTCACTCAACACAATCAAACAATAATGTATCCAAGGTGTGTAATGTTGTTCATTTTCATCATAAACAAAAAAAAACCCATACTTAATCCCGAAAGACAAGAAATGAGCATAAAAGATGCTTCAGCGCAAGTGTTAATGTTACTAAAAGAGCCCAAATTTCTAAAAATATTGCGAAAAACAACAACCTTCTGTTTTAGAGTGAATGTTTGAGGTGTATAAAAGGCATTTATTTCATTTTTAGAAAATTTAATTTTTCACATTTTTCCATGAAAAGTGCCAATACCCCCCCCTTTGGGTTCTAGGTGAAAATCTCACTCGACACAAATCAAACAAAAATGTATCCAAGGTGTGTATTGTTGTTCATTTTCATCAAATAAACAAAATGAAACCCAGAATTAATCCTGAAAGACAAGAAATGAGCATAAAAGTGGCTTCAGCGAAAGTATTAATGTAACTAAAAGAGCCCAAATTTCTAAAAATATTGCGAAAAACAACAATCTCTGTTTTAGAGTGAATGTTTGAGGTGTTTAGAAGGCATTTATTTCATTTTTAGAAAATTTAATTTTTCACATTTTTCCATGAAAAGTGCCAATACCAAGTGCCAATATTGGGCTCTAGGTGAAAATCTCACTCAACACAATCAAACAATAATGTATCCATGGTGTGTGATATTGTTCATTTTCTTCAAATAAACAAAATAAAACCCAGAATTAATCCTGAAAGACAAGAAATGAGCATTAAAGTTGCTTCAGCGCAAGTGTTAATGTTACTAAAAAGCCCAAATTTCTAAAAATATTGCGAAAAACAACAATCTTCTGTTTTAGAGTGAATGTTTGAGGTGTTTAGATGGCATTTATTTCATTTTTAGAAAATTTAATTTTTCACATTTTTCCATGAAAAGTGCCAATACCCCCCCCTTTGGGTTCTAGGTGAAAATCTCATCTCGACACAAATCAATCAAAAATGTTTCCATGGTGTGTATTGTTGTTCATTTTCCTCAAATAAACAAAATAAAACCCAGAATTAATCCTGAAAGACAAGAAATGAGCATAAAAGATGCTTCAGCGCAAGTGTTAATGTTACTAAAAGAGCCCAAATTTCTAAAAATATTGCGAAAAACAACAATCTTCTGTTTTAGAGTGAATGTTTGAGGTGTATAGAGGGCATTTATTTCATTTTTAGAAAATTTAATTTTTCACATTTTTCAATGAAAAGTGCCAATACCCCCCCTTTGGGTTCTAGGTGAAAATCTCACTTGACACAAATCAAACAAAAATGTTTCCATGGTGTGTATTGTTGTTCATTATCATCAAATAAACAAAATAAAACCCAGAATTAATCACGAAAGACAAGAAATGATCATAAAAGTTGCTTCAGCGCAAGTGTTAATGTTACAAAAAGAGCCCAAATTTCTAAAAATATTGCGAAAAACAACAATCTTTTGTTTTATAGTGAATGTTTGAGGTGTTTAGAAGGCATTTATTTCATTTTTAGAAAATTTAATTTTTCACATTTTTCCATGAAAAGTGCCAATACCAAGTGCCAATATTGGGTTCTAGGTGAAAATCTCAATCAACACAATCAAACAATAATGTATCCAAGTGATGTGTTGTTGTTCATTTTCTTCAAATAAACAAAATAAAACCCAGAATTAATCCTGAAAGACAAGAAATGAGCATAAAAGTTGCTTCAGCGCAAGTGTTAATGTTACTAAAAAGCCCAAATTTCTAAAAATATTGCGAAAAACAACAATCTTCTGTTTTAGAGTGAATGTTTGAGGTGTTTAGAAGGCATTTATATCAATTTTAGAAAATTTAATTTTTCACATTTTTCCATGAAAAGTGCCAATACACCCCCCTTTGGGTTCTAGGTGAAAATCTCACTCGACCAAAATCAAACCAAAATGTATCCAAGGTGTGTATTGTTGTTCATTTTCATCAAATAAACAAAATAAAACCCAGAATTAATCCTGAAAGACAAGAAATGAGCATAAAAGTTGCTTCAGCGCAAGTGTTAATGTTACTAAAAGAGCCCAAATTTCTAAAAATATTGCGAAAAACAACAATCTTCTTTTTTAGAGTGAATGTTTGAGGTGTTTAGAAGGCATTTATTTCATTTTTAGAAAATTTAATTTTTCACATTTTTCCATGAAAAGTGCCAATACCAAGTGCCAATATTGGGTTCTAGGTGAAAATCTCACTCAACACAATCAAACAATAATGTATCCAAGGTGTGTGTTGTTGTTCATTTTCTTCAAATAAACAAAATAAAACCCAGAATTAATCCTGAAAGACAAGAAATGAGCATAAAAGATGCTTCAGCGCAAGTGTTAATGTTACTAAAAGAGCCCAAATTTCT
Source organism: Hetaerina americana (assembly GCF_022747635.1). NCBI lineage: Eukaryota > Metazoa > Arthropoda > Insecta > Odonata > Calopterygidae > Hetaerina > Hetaerina americana. The sequence continues at coordinate 1,056 of NW_027286486.1, read as the reverse complement.
TAAAATATAGCGAAAAACAACAATCTTCTGTTTTATAGTGAATGTTTGAGGTGTATAGAGGGCATTTATTTCATTTTTAGAAAATTTAATTTTTCACATTTTTCCATTAAAAGTGCCAATATGGGTTCTAGGTGAAAATCTCACTCGACACAAATCAAACAAAAATGTTTCCATGGTGTGTATTGTTGTTCATTTTCATCAAAAAAAAATGAAAGCCAGTTTTAATCCCGTAAGACAAGAAATGAGCATAAAAGATGCTTCAGCGCAAGTGTTAATGTTATTAAAAGAGCCCAAATTTCTAAAAATATTGCGAAAAACAACAATCTTCTGTTTTAGAGTGAATGTTTGAGGTGTATAGAAGGCATTTATTTCATTTTTAGAAAATTTAACTTTTAACATTTTTCCATGAAAAGTGCCAATACCAAGTGCCAATATTGGGTTCTAGGTGAAAATCTCACTCAACACAATCAAACAATAATGTATCCAAGGTGTGTAATGTTGTTCATTTTCATCATAAACAAAAAAAAACCCATACTTAATCCCGAAAGACAAGAAATGAGCATAAAAGATGCTTCAGCGCAAGTGTTAATGTTACTAAAAGAGCCCAAATTTCTAAAAATATTGCGAAAAACAACAATCTTCTGTTTTAGAGTGAATGTTTGAGGTGTATAAAAGGCATTTATTTCATTTTTAGAAAATTTAATTTTTCACATTTTTCCATGAAAAGTGCCAATACCCCCCCCTTTGGGTTCTAGGTGAAAATCTCACTCGACACAAATCAAACAAAAATGTATCCAAGGTGTGTATTGTTGTTCATTTTCATCAAATAAACAAAATGAAACCCAGAATTAATCCTGAAAGACAAGAAATGAGCATAAAAGTGGCTTCAGCGAAAGTATTAATGTTACTAAAAGAGCCCAAATTTCTAAAAATATTGCGAAAAACAACAATCTCTGTTTTAGAGTGAATGTTTGAGGTGTTTAGAAGGCATTTATTTCATTTTTAGAAAATTTAATTTTTCACATTTTTCCATGAAAAGTGCCAATACCAAGTGCC
>NW_027286485.1:0-23520 GCF_022747635.1 Hetaerina americana | reverse complement strand
ACTCTGATATTAAGCGTGTTTCTCAATGGCACGGAAGTATGACCGTTTCAGCGATATTAAATGAGCAGTGTTAAGGTTTTTTGAAATTTCGACGTTGAGAATGAAGGTAACGATGGCGTGGGCAGAAAGTAAAACAGACGAAAAAGTGGGTCTCCATGCGATAGAAGGAAGATGGCGCTCAGAAAATGAAAGGGGGCAGGGAAGATGTTTACAGAGCACTTTTACTGGCAAAGGAATACTGGAGACATTGATTGGAGGGGGAACGTTGGACAAACGAGCAAGGGGAAGGAATAGGGTAGGCGTGTTGGATGGAACGAAGAGAGGATGTAAGCATGCGGGTTTGGAAGCAGGTTTTAAATTATCATCTAATCTGAGGTTTTTCTTTATGAGGAAAGGCAAATAAGCTGTGTTTTTCAGTCTTTGTCCATTCAAAACCTACCTTAAACGGTGGAATAACTATATGAAGAAACATTGTCATGTGGGGTACACCGGTTAAGGTAGATTCTTGATGGACATCTAGTCTAAACAGCGTTAAGTTTTGTCAATCCTCACCTCCATTGACACCACGTAGGGCCTTCAATTGCAATAAATACTTCTCTGAATCCGGATATTCAATTCTTCTTCCCTTCATTCCGCTAACTTACCCGATCTCTTTTTCTCTCTCTTCCTCGTCTGCCCAAAGTCCTCCTCTCTATTACTGTCCTCATTATTCCATCTCAATGCTCTCAGTGCTCACTTTCGTTTCTTCCCCTGGAATTCTCCCAATAGGCCTCTCTTCTCCCTCACCATTCCAAGAACTATTTATTATGTTTGCCTGTCCCGTATTATTTACCTTTTTCGGCCTTTGCATGAAAAGGCTGAAAAAGTGAAATGCGAAGATTGGACGAGAATATAAAAGATACTTGGCCAGTTGGGGGAGGAGAAGGAGTTGTCAACAGAGATCCAAAGGAGGAATCAAAAAGTGGATTCCGAGTACGTGGATTGGCAATGGGATGCTGAAAATTGCGATAAACGAAACGTTAGACAACTGAGACAGGGGATGAAAAGTTTATGCATTTTGGTCCGAAAGATGGTAGGTAGAAAATTTACTAATTTGAAGGGACATTTAGTTTGCCTTAAGACTGAGTCTATTTAGGCAAAGCTTGGAGCGGTGGTAATGGTCAAAATCTAGCTAGAAGGGTAATACAAGGTTTGTATAAAAAGTGTTGGCAGTAATATTATCCTGACGTGTGCATGAAGTGCTGAGTTTAGGCCGTCGCTGGATCAAGTGTGCGCATGATCGCAGATCATATTGCAATTGATGATATGACAGTGCAAGCACCATTATAACTGGAAGTTTGGCGATGCGAAAGATCTGCAATGAACGCATCCCGAAGGTCTTGATGGACGACCAAAAGCAGAGCCAAGTGTCTGTTTGCGAAGGTCTTCTGCAACGCGCTGTTGAAGACCTCAGCTTTCTGAGCATTCCCGAATTGGCACCAGCAGACTATTTCCTTTTCCCAAAAGTGGAATTTTCCATCAAAGGACACCACTATGATACCCTAAGTGAAGTGAAGACCCGTCAAAGAATACTGCACGCGTACCCTTAAGGACCTTCCGAAATCCGCCAACCAGGAAGCCTTCAAATCGTTGAAAAGCCGCTGGCAAAAGTGTGTTGACGCATTCGGGATGAACTTTGAAGAATTTTGAGACATTTTAAATATCTTAAATATACCCATTTTCCCGATACTTTTCGCACAAACTATATATTTAACATTTTTCCAATTTCTTGTCTCGAATTTTTTTCCAGTACAGTAGTTGTTTTTTGAAACGCTACCTTTGAAAATGTCCATGGCGGTAAAAAAAATTATTGACTTAAAAGGAGACTTAGTTAAGAAACAAAAATAAATTTTAACCACAGGTAATTTGTTTCGCAGTTTCGTCCTCTCGATCTCGTCCTCACCCACAGTATTTCATTCGGTAACTGTGTTTATGTTTCTGGCCCTCCCATCCGCTCTCAAATTGACGTAATTATTAGTAACGTGGCTATTCAACCTCTGCTATTCACCAGGGCTCAACGTTGCTATAGAAAACCTAAAACCACTACCCTGTGATTATATCTCTGTCAAATATCCCAATTATTTCTTAGGAATAGAAAAAAAGACTTGATGGAACTTAAGATACGCGGGAACTCTTTATGAGTTCGATGGGAGAGCACATTAGAGCTGAGAGGGCACGAGTGTATCTTCTGCTGGAGCGAGGAGCGTTTTCAATGCTACATATGGCGTCGTCAATTGCGTAAAAAAAGGCCGTTCATCTGTTTTCTCCGCTTTCGTGGTTTATTTCACATTGAAATTCATCGCCAATTTAGTAAGGCATGCGTTGATGGTGTTGCGGATATGAAACACGCGCGTCCGTGGCTCCGGCAGCTCAAAGATGGCCGGACCTCTAATGACCACGAACCGAAAAGGCTTCGCCCACGGACCAGCCGGTTTTTCCGGAGGGCAAATGAGACCTCGGTATAAGCATTCTCAGCTGCAATGAATTCACTTTATTGCTATATTATATGGGATATTCATTTAAACGGTTCCTGCCCAAATAAAGGTAGGCCATGGAGTGTCCCTCTAGACTGTTTACTTCTAATCTTCGTCATTATTCATTATTATTTATGTATAAATATATATGTTAGAATAATTATATTTTTTAAATAGATGTGTATCAGTACGAAACTGTTTCTTATTCCCAAGAAACAGTCGAGAGACTGCTGCCTGTTGCTGCTCTTCTGAATTTCACCTTTTGGTGTTTTGCATACTATTTGCTCTTTTGTGGTTCTGGAATGAGGAATCCTTGACTTGAAGGATTGCCTTTGAGGGGAGGTGGATTTGATCGCTTTTGCCGTGAGTCATCCTCACTTTCCCCGCCCCCGCGACCCCCCCCCCTTCTCCCCGCTGCCGTAGCCCACTCTCCGCGGGGTTCGGACCGCCCCCCTCCTGCCCGACTGACTCCTCCAGCATCTCGAGGGGCTCGGCCCCCGCGAAACTCACACCTACTCCCTCCGCCCCCTCCCCCGGCAACCCACCTCATCCATCATCCGTGCAGCTCATCCTCCCTTCCTTAAAGATCACCGCTCGCAAGGCGTCCTTCCCAAAGCAAAAGTTTTCGTCGGAGATTGCTCAAGCTCCAGAGCAGCTCATGTGCTCGCATAATCCCGATATCTTTATGGGAGCATCCTTTTATTCCTTATGGTCATGCCTGAGGTCAGGCCGACTTTCCACACTGATGCGGTGATTCGAGGAAAGGTTGTTCAGGCATCTTGTTTCAAGTTTGAGAGCTGAGAAGATTTTTATCTTTCTCACAATTACTACTTGGTTACAGCTGGAGCAAAAGGTTATGCGATTAGCTGGCCGGAGTGTTTCTGAAGTCAAAATATAATTCGTATCCACATGTAAACAATTTCCGCTTAGAATTCCGTTTATTTTGTACTCGCTCCTTCGTTGTTTAATATTGCATATGCTTGCAACCAAAAATAATTAAGATTTTTATGGCAAATGTGACATTGATGAATGCAAATCGTCTATCATGCAAGTTCATGCCTTTTTTAAAATGAGTTTGGAAGTGATCACGTGTAAGCCAATCTGGCATTTCGGTCGAAATAATGAGGTCCTGAAATTAAATACCTTATGAGGTACACAATTTTACAATAATTTTCAATCGGCTCGTTTGAAAAATGAGTGGCCATGTCTGCAAAATTTATAGTTCTCCAAAATTCAATTCTTGTTGGTTGGAATTATTTTCATCACCCATGGACCTCCTGTCAGAGGAAGTGGAGGACGGACCCTTCGCTTAATTACTACCAGGATGAGTTAATCCTGATAACTCTACTCATTTTGGAGATCGACATCATCAGATGCTAGGAGATATTATTATAATCCCTGCAATTGCAACATTTGAATTCTCAGTCTTAGTAAATGATAGCATCACTCTCTGCTTATTATTTTTTTCTTTTGAATGGCTTTGGCGTCTGCATCACCATTTATCGAGCATTCAACAATCCGAGGATTTTTCGGGATCAGACTTCCCAATTGAGCTCTTTCCCGTCAATCTCTGCATTGATTTATTTCACGTGGCTTGTGTAATCCAAATGCTCCCCTCCATTCTTCTCTATGGGCTTTATTATAAGCCTCCTTACTCCAGTATGTGTTTGAAAACGTTTATTTTTCTTATTTCGGTCCGCAACTCTTGTAAATATTACGCTCCAGTCTTTTGATCTTGCCTTTTCCTCATCTATTTTTATCTCCATCATCTAGAATGTAATATTTCATTCAGATACATGTAATTGTGAATATAATGAAAGATAAATATATGCTGGGTACCATAAAGACACTTTATTAATACATTTTATGCTCACGCAATGATATGTTATGTTTCTTTGTGCATAAATTATCGTGCAAAGAACAGAGAGAAAGCCTGATGTAAAAACAAAAAGAACGATTGGGTATATTTCCTTATTAAAATAGAATCACTTCACAGTCGCCTCACGCGTGATTCGAGCACTCGGGGAAGGCCGCTGGAAATGCCCAGCGTGGTGGCAGGATGTTCGCATATCTGTAAACCACAAATGGCGTTGGTTACAATGAGGGGAGAGTGATTTACGGAATACGCAAGTACCAATTCGCCACAAATTGAACGATTGACGGAAGGGATGAATAATAAAGCTGGACAAGGAAGCAATTTCATCTCGACACCTTTCAACATACGTTGGAAATGAAAAAGAGTGGGTGTGGGAGTTACTCGCGCGGGCGGTTGCGGGCCAGGCCCATCCGACGCTGTGCGCTTGTGGATATGGCTTCCTATTCATGACTTTGGTGTTTTCTTTTCGTTTTCTAGAAATTTGGTCGTTTTAGTTACTGAAAATTTCATAAAAAATCATTCGAAATTTTAAGGTATTTCCTTTAAGAACTTCTATGATACAGGGTGCGTTACAAAAGTAATGCTATCCTTTTTTTTTAAATTCATTGAAGAGATTGGCACAAACACTTGAAATTCTTCAAAGTACTGTTCTTGGGCCTCCAAACATTTTTTCCAGCGATTAGTTAGCGTTAGTGATGTAGTTCTGTTGTGATTATCTGTTTTTCCCAAATGTCAATTAAACTTCTGTTTTCATTGAGTTTTTTGTGTGTAATGATGTCTTTGTCTGTGCGAATGTATTTTTAAATGGCAATTTTGGTAATATTGAAGGAGAAAGAGAGACAGAATAGAAATTGCTCAAAAAGAAAATTAGTAATTGCTGTACTCAAGGAGGAATTATCATTCTATTAAGTCCAAAGGAACAGCTTCACGTAGCACATGTTTTGTCGCTTGATTTACATGTATATTTTAAAAGCTATAAGAAATGATAAAATTCCTTCGCGAGCATTAATTAACATTCATACGGACTTTAAAGTATTCCTTCAGGAAAAATGTAATAATTATTGAAGAACCGCATGTAAAGTTTACACTAAGTTAACAAAAAATGTAAATGTTTTATGAATTAGAGTATTTCGTCGTCATAGGTACACGGATATGATTTTTAATGTTTTCCATTCATTAAATGTGAAGTCCTGACCACCCCGTCCATTTGAAACTGGGATTTGGCAACATGGCCGAAGTTTTATTACTAATGCGGGTATTCATAATCCGAAACCCTGAAAAAGGAAAAAGAGAATTAATTATTGAGTAACAAATAAATCACTTAGTTGAAAATTTCTATCACCTTATACACTCTTCAAAATATATCCAATTTATGTCCCAAACTGGATGTGGTTTTGACCTTTTTTGAAATTAGAGAAGTTTTGGTCATTTTGTTTTTCTACCTTGAGATACTACTTGTTATTACCGCAAATTGAGAGATGAGGAGAAACCATGAAATTTGCCATTACAATTGAAATTAATACGACTGGTGAAATGGTTATCGAAATGCCCAATTGCCACTGAATGAAATCAAGGTCTCGTACTTATCTGTGCACCAGACGTTATGGTGTACTGAAGGTATCGCGTTTTGCCTAACTAGACTTCAAGCCATCACTGGTATTTTTAAAAAATATGCCAACAATGCTATCATATTTCCTGTTCTTGCATATTTGACGCCTTAATTTGGAATAATACACAGTAGAAAGTTTAAGGCACCATATTTTGCTGTTATTAATGAATTATAAAAAAGATAGGTTGGTTTGTCCTCGGCCTACAGTAATGAAAATAATATAGACTCCATTTTTGTGAAGCCTGGTGTGGAAAGCCTTAAAAGACACAGTGGTGAATTTATCAAAAGTTAACATAAAATTTACTTTTCTTTATTTTTAAAATGTATTTCTTATTTAATTCTTCGTTTTGAGTATCCAACACTCCATAGTTGATCAAATTACAATTACAGCTGCAATTCAACTTTTTAGAAAAAAATACCATGTCCATAACAATCGGCGTTATCCAATGCCACTAGTGCAGCAAAGACTGCAGCAAGGGGGGTGCATTGGAGGGGACATTTAATGAAGAGTGGTGGTTCCATAATATCTATCAATGAAAATTCTATTCAAAGCTGCATGAGTGAGAAGGGAGTCGATTATATTGATACGTTTACTTTAAGACTCGCTCATAAGTTGCAGTGTTCTCACTTTTATGCAACCGTTGTCGTTGAAAACGTACCGCGGGAAAGCAAAATAAAATGGCCAATGCGATTAATTTTTATGTCCTACTTATGTGTATTTCAATTCTTCGTCTCTGTAATCAATAAAGGTCATCACTTATGGCACAGCCCTTATAAAGATTTTAACGCAGACAAGATTTCCTTGGAAAATATTTCTTGGCAAATGAATTGGTTAATTAGGTTAGGGGCTTCTGCTTTATCGAAAAGCCAGTAGATGTCGGCGGGGGAAGATGCGTGGTTTGCTCTTTTATTGCCACGCTTTTGTTGCGATGTGTTCATTTTGTAATCCGCAGAGGCAGTAAACATGTTCTCGAGTCTTCGTTCTCTCCCCTCTCTTGAATTAATTTATTACTCTTACCGACACACCTGAATCTCTCCCTGAGAATCTCCCATTCGAATCCCTCGTCTCGCCAAAGTGACTTCATCGCCAACGAGAGATGTGGCTCTTCTTCACGCGAATGTCAACCCTGCTTCACTTTGCATTCGATAACCGACTTCGGAAACTTTAGCAATTTTTCTGCGCAACCTGGATCAATAATTTACTTGCGATACACCTGATTCTCCGTGGAATTCAAATGTCATATTCAAAACCCCATAGGCAGAAATAGATTTCATTCAGCGTAAAAAATTTAATCTGATATAACCTTAGTAATTGAAATGAAATGTAATAAACGTTGTAATTGGAAAATGTAATGTGGTGAAATTCGGACATAATAATGAAAAGATAAAAGCAGGGGGCACTTTTCCACTCTATTTTTAATCCACGACCAGTTTCCATGCTCTAAATAATCTTCAAAACATCTTTATGGCACCCAAAGATGATGTAGTCATCGTAACCGGTCGTTGATTAAATAAACATCTCGTGGAAAGATGTTCCTAGTTGTTCCTTATTTCCCCGAATCTTCTCAGTTAATTTCAATGCCCCTTGATTCAATATAAATTAAATTCATCACTTCAGAAATACTTCAACTTCCGCAAAATCTAGCTCAAATTCAATGCTTTATATATCAGTAATACAATATAAGGTTTTAATATAGCTTAGTGAACCATGGATATTTTTTTATTTAGACTGCGTTCTCAATTGTTTCAAAGCTTCATTGAAACGAGTTGTAGCGACGTTTAACTAGCTCTCAGAGGCGTTCAGCCTCCAGAATGAAAATTACGCAGGTAAAAATGTAATCGTTTTTTTATTACATTCCCTGGAATTTCCAATGGTAAAATGCTTTCATGTTCGATGATGGTCGTATGGTCAAATTCGAAAGTAAAATATTGTGATAATCTGAATGTATTTTGATCTCAATAAAGCTAAAATCATCAAATTACGTGCGCGATGCCCGAGCAGTAAATATTAGGGTTGGGTGCGGGAGGCGTTATTTTAACGACCTTGCAATCGTTAAGTCGGTGGTGGACCGAGGACGAGTCCTTGCGGTATTCCGGGGCACCCTGGAAGGGTAGGCAATCCTCCTAAAATATTTGCACGTTGCCGCCTCGCAAGGCGAAGTGGCCTGGATGTCCCAGTGACCTTTTCGTGCACACGCACGGGGAAGGGAGAGTGTGCACGAACGGGCTAGAAGTGCGTGGAGAGGCTGGATGCTTGGCTTCCGCCGCCGTTAACGGAGGCCGACGAGTCGGCCACGAGTCGGAGGGAATTGTGGGGAGGGGCAGTAGCAGGGCTTATTTCCCGCTAATGCGAGCGCAAATGGGGGGGCCGGGAAAGGGCATTCTCCCCTCCCTCGCCTCGCCGACCAACACTCCCGCTGGCCGGCGGCCTCCCCGTGATCGATCGGTCGATCGCCGCCTGAGGCGCTCCCGGACTGGGAAGTGCCGGCCATCCTCCCCCACCTCGCCCTCCAGCCATCCCGATAAATCATCGCGGCCCGAGGGATTGTGTAAGGCCGGGGGCGAGAGGCCTTCCTTGAGGGCCCGTATGGGACGAAGGCGGCAGTCATTTATTTGCTACCCTCGGCACGCAGCTGTGCGTACACTAACGTAAATAACCATCGAGGCACATCCTGGGAGAAAATCATGTTGTGTCCTGGCAAGACGCAAGAATATAGGCCGTCTCTTAATTTGTTGAGACATCTCATGTCTACAAACATGCGACGGCATATATATACAATCCAAAACTTATTGTTTACTTGTTTTTTTATTTGAATGTAGTCTTCTAATTCGTAATGTCTAATTTGAGAAATTTCATAAGTATGGATCTGAAAATTAAGACGGGATACATTGCATAATCGTTTAGGATGCCCATAGTCTTGCACAATCCATGATTTCCAGCAACTTATTTTCAATGAGGATAAATTATCGTCAGGAGTTTTCTTTTTCGAAAAGCGCATTGACCTTGACTTTTCGGAGCCGAGTTTAAATATCAATTAAATCGCAAGCAGCCATCGGAACGCCTGTTACTAAAAAACCAAATACAAGTTTCATAATTTTATGAACTAGCTGGTACCATCGAAATTATCTGCATGATCTGTGAAAACAAATCCTGAAGTAGACGAATAATTTCATGCAGTAAAATATCTCGCACTAATGCCTAAAATTAGCTCTAATTCAGAAGGAGCCTATTTTTCAATCAGCATTGCGAAGTAGAATATTGCGAAGCAGAACATAGTAGTAATAGGTGCGTTAAAAACTGGGGGATGAAGGAAAAACTCAATTCTGTCCAGTAAAATGATATAATCATGTTTGTTCTACATTATAAATCTTCGAAATAGTAAAATACATAGGTCTGCAATCATGAACGAAATTTGGTATACTCTGATAACGCCGATATATTTTCTGCCATGTTTTTTTACGTAGTTTGTCGCGGTTTTATCAAGAACCTCCCAATCTGGTCTTAAGTTTTGATATTTACATTCAATAGGCGCTTCATTAAACCTCCGAAAATGGGCACAAATTGAGAGGCTTGTAATATTTGTTACGGTAAATATCTCGCTATAAGCTGTTGAAAAACATCGCAAAGAAAATTTAAAACACTCTCAGATGCTTCATAGTTTCGAGGTTGAATCATGCTTGGGAGAAATCTCTTTTGGTTCATGCAATTTGAAAATTAATGACTTTTTGTACACCCACGTGGCTCGTTTTTCTGGCCAGCAGTAAATTGCCCGACACGAGACGGCTTGTTGAAGCTACCCTTAAAAATGTGCTCTCACATGCGCGGATGCGCGGAAGTGGTTGATGCCAAATCGAAAATGGTAACTAACGACACCATTAATATTCAAGCTAATTTATACTGACTTCTAGAATGTATGGAAATTGATATTTACATTAATTAAGGTTACTTTCATGTAATAATGCACGTCAGATGGCAAATCTTTAAGCTGGAAAAAATATATACTTATTTTGGCGCCTTTCAGCGTGCGCTCTTCGGTGACGACTCATATTTATATATAAAAACATTGATGAGGATCTTTAAAACACAGAAACACACTCAATTATGTAACTCCAACGTTTCGACAGTACGGCCGTCATTGTCAGAATCTGATGATGATGGCCATGTAATCAAAACGTCAAAACTACATATGTGAGTTTCCTTTCTTGGTGTTTCTGTGTTTTAAAAATCTTCATCAATGTTTTTATGTATTTTTGCGTTAGCGAAGAACGTTCTCTTTTAAAGGTATTTCTATGCATATATATATATATATAATATATATATATATATATATATAAATATAATATATATATATTTATATATATATATATATATATATATATATATATATATATATATATAATATATATATATTTATATATATATATATATATAATATATATATATATATATATTTATATATATATATATAATATATATATATTTATGTATATATATATAATATATATATATATTTATATATATATATATATATATATATAATATATATATATTTTTTTAAGGTAATCTACTGGTTATGGTAGATTTTTGGATGGACACAACCACGAAACAAACATTTTATTACTCCTAACAAAACACAAAATCCATCATCCTACTCTATATCAGGTCCCTCTTCATCTCTGAGTACTTTCTTCCTCCCTTGATCCCGTCCAACATCCCTATCCTGTTCCTTCCCTTTCCTCTTTTGCCCAACATTCTCCCCTCTATCACAGTCTTCAACATTCCACTGCCGGTCAACACCCCCTTCATCCACTTTTCCTGCCTCCATAGGATTTCTCCCAACAAACCCCTCTCTTCGCCCACCATACCAAGTACTTCCTCATTTGTTTTCCTCTCTGTCCATTTAACCTTCTCCATTCTTCTCCATACCCACATTTCAAAAGCCTACAATCTACGTCTATCCTCCTGCTTGAAAGACCACGTTTCCGCGCCGTACATAGCTACGCTCCATATAAAAGTTTTTACGAGTCTTTTCTTAATATCCTTACTCAACGTCCCTGTCATCAACTCCCTCCTCCTTGTGAAAGCCTCTTCTTCTCCTGCGTTTTCTGTCCTGCTGCTGCTGGTTTTCCCTTGCAAGGGTTTCGTGGGATGACGACCGCGGAAGCCTTGCCTCCCCCGCTGCCGGGCACGACACACGGCCGATTGGGCCGAGCCCCGTAGTTGCCAGGACTCAAAATCTCTGTTTTGTCCATCATGTAAATCTTGGGAATGATAATTGAGGTGGTTTCCCGTTGCCTTCCTCAATAGTGTTTTTAACGTGACACCATCAATTACTGGCCGCCCCACTGGGGTCAGACGCCATTGCAGCCGCCTCACTGAGGAACAGACGCTGCGTGAACTACCTTTCGTCTGGCTCCTAACCTTCGACCTATCTCGCATGGATGACCCTACCAGGAGCAATTTTTATTACTCCCGCCAGCACAGCTCTAGGGGTCATCGGAACGCACAAGCCCTTCCACCACGTCAAGGTTGTAGTCCGGGGAGGGGAAATATTTATATATATATATATATATATATATATATATATATATACATATATATATGTCATTTAATATACATATGTAGGTCGCGGTAGTCCAGGTAGAGCGGTGGACTACTGACCGGAGGGTCCCGGGAACCTACGCCTCCACCCAAGCTATGATTTTTTGGGTTCCAGATCTTCCGGGGAAACCATGAAGGAAAGAAACTGGCACCCCTACGCTGATTTGTGAATTTCACGCGCGGGCTTAGTAATGCGTGAACTCTACCATCACCTGCAAAACCGACCTTCGGGTTGATTACTGTATATATATACAGGTATATATATATATATATATATATATACTACCTTGATCAAAAGGTTCCCGGAATAACCACCGTGTGGCGCTCCCATCGTTCCGATTTGAGTTCTGTTTTTTTTTGTTAAATTGGTACATCTGTTGTTGATATTCCCTTTAAATCTTAGTGTCATAACTTGACATTTGCAAAAGTTACGTAGCCAAGAGTACATCTATCTCTGTGTGTGTTGGCGATTTTTTACAATTGCAGAAATGGATTTAAATTTGCAACAACGAACTTGTATTAAATTTTGCGTAAAAAACGGATTTAGTGGCGCACGGACGTTGGAAATGTTGGAAAAGTGTTTCGGCAACGATTCTCTAAAAAAAACGGTCGTTTACCAGTGGCACGAGCGGTTCAGAAGTGGTCGTGAGTCAATCGAAGATGATGAACGCAGTGGCAGACCATCGACATCGAAAGTCGGTGAAAAAATTGATAAAGTAAAAGAAATGTTGGTCAATAACCGCAAATTAACCATCAGAGAAATAGCGGAGGACTTGAACATTGCCTATGGATCCACCCAAGACATTGTGGTTAATGATTTGGGTTTCCGTCGTGTAGCAGCAAAAATACCTCAATTTCATGCAAAAAATAGACCGTGTTGACGTCGCAAAAGACATGATTTGCGAGGCTGAATCCGATCCAACATTCATCAAAAGGATCATTACTGGAGACGAGACGTGGGTTTATGAGTACGACACGCAATCCAGACATCAGGCAAGTGAATGGCGTTCACCAAATGAGCCGAGACCAAAAAAACACGTCGTTTTCAGTCAAAAAAGAAGGCAATGCTGACGGTTTTCATGGATTACAACGGTGTAGTGCATCATGAATTTTTGCCAGAAGGCCAGACAGTAAACAAAGAGTATTATTTGGGCGTTATGAGACGTTTGCGTGAAGCAATTCGCCGAAAGAGACCAGAAATGTGGGCAGAAAACTCGTGGATTTTGCACCATGATAACGCACCGTCGCACAGTGCTATCATTATTCGTAATTTTTTGACGAAAAATGCAACAAATACCATCCAACAGCCACCGAATTCACCTGATTTGGCTCCCTGTGACTTCTTTCTGTTCAATCGAGTTAAAAAACCATTACGGGGAACGCGTTTTAGCAGCCGAGGGGAAGTAATAGAAAAATCGCAGGAAGCACTGATGGACATACCGAAAACCGAATATAAAAAATGTTTCGAGGATTGGATCAAGCGCTGGCATAAGTGTGTTGCAGTCGATGGGGATTACTTTGAAGGGGACAATATAGATTTAGATGAATAAACTTGTATTTTTAATTTTCTGAATAAATTCCGGGAAATTTTTGATCAAGGTAGTATATATGTATGTGTGTGTGTGTGTGTGTGTGTGTGTGTGTGTGTGTGTGTGTGTGTGTGTGTGTGTGTGTGTGTGTGTGTGTGTGTGTGTGTGTGTGTGTGTGTGTGTGTGTGTGTGTGTGTGTGTGTGTGTGTGTGTGTGTGTGTGTGTGTGTGTTTTTTTTTTTTTTTTTTTTTTATAAAGAGTTCAGGGGAAATGCTTTATGCACTGATAGACATGAAACCCTCATGTTTCCTGTCCCTCGTGTCGGACTCCCACCGACTAAAACCCCTCGTCTCTTCCTCTGTGGTCTTTATTTTCTCCTGCGGTACTGCTGGTGGCTTATTACTTCGCAGGAGAGACCATTAGCCGTAGCTTTTCCTATAGTTTTTATGCTTCCGTTTCCATTGTTGCGCTCCTGGCGCGCTCTGCTCGTCGTAGCTCCTTCATGATGGCTGTAATGTAGTCGCAAATCACGCTCCAGGTGACTTCCGACGTGATCATATGTTCCACCAAGGTCTCTGGCGTAAGTTGAGTGTTTAACTTTAACACAAGTGCATCTCGAGATGCACTGAACCGTGGGCACTCAAAGATCACGTGTTCAGGATTCTCCTCGACTCCTTGGCACGTTGGACAGTACGGCGAATCCTCATGCTTGTATTTGTGCAAATACGCACGATAACACCCATGTCCTGATAGCACCTGCGTGAGGTAGTAATTGAGCTCCCCGTGGGAACGGTTTATCCATTTCGCCACGTTTGGGATAAGCCGGTGCGTCCATCTTCCCTTCATTGATGTGTCCCACAATCTCTGCCATTCATGAACACTCTCTTCTCTTATTTCTTTCCTGGTCTCACCCGGGTTCTCCTGTCGATACCAGTTCTTCCTTTCCTTAAAAATAGGGGAAGGAACCCCGAAAATAAACCAAATATGGTAGTCCAGCAGAAGGAATTGGTTACGGTGCAGGGGAGGGATACCCCAGTACCGGCGCTGTTAGGGAGTGAGCAAGCGGGCTCCCAGGCGTCGTCATCCAACGACCGCAGTGTTGCAGGGGTTGGTCACTCGGCCCCTGTAGCATCTAATGCTACAAGTGACACCAAGGTGAACAAATATAGTGAACTATCACTTGAAGGGGCTGAACACCTTGTTCTGCATATGACAAGTGAGGAGGAGGAGAAACAGCAGCTGCAGAACTTGTTGGAATTACATGGCGGCTTGCTGCAGGAATTGGGTGAGTTTATTAGAGGAAAGTCCAATGTCCATAAAGCCATCCACAGTAAGGTGGCGAGTCTGACATCCAGTTGGCATCGGATTGCGGAGCTCGGCGGAACAACGAAAGTTGTCGAACAGAAGCCGATAAGGTCTGCAGCAGGTACACGTTCCACTTCATCGCAGACCAAGAATGTGGAAGACAAGGCTACAAATACGACATCTACCCAGACCCGGCGCGAGAAACGTGGTGCGCGGGAGAGCAATAAAGGTTCTGTGGAGCCAGGGGGATCTGAAAAGGGTCTGCGCGTAATTGCAGCGGGAAACGGGAGAACTCCGCTGATGCCGCAGTTGGCGGGTCAGGTGGAAGTGAGGGAAAAACAACCAGAGGAGTATCCGCTACTTGTATCACCGGAGGAAAGAGAAGGTGAATGGCAGGTACAGAATAAGAAGAGGAGGCCTCAAAAGAAGGACAAGCTAAATAATCCGCAATGGCCGGCCAAACAGCGCAGAAGGGCCATGCCGAATGCGCTCATTGTTGAGGCGAAAGCCGAAATGAGCTACGCGGAAATCCTGAGCCATATGAAAAAAGACCAAGCGCTGAATGATGTAAGCACCTCAGTGCATAGGATTCGTAGGACAAAGGGCGGTGGTTTGCTCTTTGTTCTTACGAAGGAGAGCACCGAAAAGGCGTCTGAACTGCGTTCTGTCATGGAGAAGGCTCTGGGTGGGAATGCCACCATCAAGTGTAAAACGCAAGAGCTGGATGTGGAAATTAAGGACATGGACGAAGTTACTACAAAGGAAGAAGTTTTGGAGGCCATCCAGCGCGACCTTGGCGAAGACTGTGGCATAACGTTGGCATCGGTTAAATCACTCAGGTTCACGTACGACAGAACCAAGACTGCGGTCGTAAGACAGTCAGCACTGGTGGCCAAGAAGCTCTTGGAGCGTGAGCACATCCGCATTGGATGGACCTCTTGCCGTATAAGAGAGATAGTGAGGCCCCTGAAGTGCTTCAAGTGCTGGGGCTTTGGCCATCTGTCTAGAAACTGCAAAAGTGAAGTTGACAGGTCAAGGTGCTGCATCAAATGCGGCAAAGAAGGTCACAAAATCGCGGAGTGCAAGGCGGATGCGCACTGTGCACTATGTGATGGCAAATGTGACATGGAGCTTGCTAGCCATATAGCAGGCAGTCGTCGATGCCCGGTGTATGTGCGGGCACTCCAGGTTGCTGTTAAGCTCAGGAAATGAGGGTACTGCAGCTCAACCTCCAACATTGCAGGGTAGCACAGGATCTGCTCATGCAGACGGTGCGGGAGCTGAAGCCGGACCTGGCCATCCTCTCGGAACCCTACAGGCATCTGGGTAACCAACCTTGGGTGTTCGATGGAACTGGAAAGGCTGTGATCTGGTCTTGCGGGAGGTCTCCATTTCAGGATTCTGGCTGCCAGACGGTCCAAGGTTTTGTGAGAGTAAAGGTCCAGGGTGTACATTTTTACAGCTGCTATGCACCACCCAGTTGGACTCTGGACGAGTTCCAGGATTTCCTTACCATGCTGGTATCAGATGCGAAGGATCGCTTCCCGGTAGCCATTGCCGGCGATTTCAACGCATGGGCGATAGACTGGGGCAGCAGGAAGACGAATGCAAGGGGGCAAGCCCTGCTTGAGGCTTGGTCGGCTCTAGATGTGGTCCTACTCAACACAGGTAGCGAGCCCACCTTCGTCAAGGGAGAGTCCTCATCTATAGTTGACCTCACCTTTGTGAGCAGTAGTCTAGTGAAGGGAGATCGTTTCTCGTGGAAGGTGCAGGACATTTACACCCACAGTGATCATCAGGCCATACTGTGGGAGATAAACGAGGATGCGAAGCGAGGGGCGAAACCACCAAGATCGAACTCAAGGGGCTGGAGAGCCAAGCTGTTCGAAGCTGATCTCTTTTGCGAGGCATTGAACACTAGTCCTGTGAATTATGGAGACGCGACGGAAAAGGTGGAGGAGGTCATGCGAAGGGTTACTGAAGCTTGTGATGTAACTATGCCGCGGAAGAACTATAATGACAGTCGACCTCCGGTACACTGGTGGAGCGAAGGGATTGCAAGTCTTCGAAGTAAGTGTCACCGGGCCCGCAGACTAGCTCAACGGGCCCGAGGGAAACCCACGTTTGCCACAATGGAGGAAAAGTTCAAGGACGCTAGAAGAGAACTCAAAAAGGCCATCAAGGAAGCCAAAACCGAGAGCTGGAAAGAGCTTATCAGTGAGGTTGACAGCGACCCGTGGGGCAGGCCATATAAGGTTGTCATGAGTCGATTGAAGAGCCAGCCCATGCCATCGCCTACCTGTCCAGTGCTACTCGGGAAAATTGTATCAACTCTGTTCCCAGAACAGAAAGAGGAGAGTTATGATATCGAGGAGAAGGCAGACGGGGAAATTCCAGCCATCACGGAAGAGGAGATGCTCACTGCAACAGCAAGGGTGAAAAACAACAAAGCTCCTGGCATTGACGGAATCCCAAACGTGGCCCTGAAGATAGCCATCAAGGCTGCACCTGCGATGTTCCTCGATATGTATAATGCATGTCTCAAGGAAGGAACATTCCCGGATAAATGGAAATGGCAGAGACTAGTTCTACTGCCTAAAGGAAAAAAGCCTCCGGACGAACCATCATCGTATCGTCCGCTCTGTATGTTGGACACGGTTGGAAAGGTCTTTGAAAGGATCATTTATAATAGGATCGAGGAAGTCGTGGATCCCTTGCTGGCGGAAACCCAGTATGGGTTTAGAAAATCCCGCTCTACGTTGGATGCCATAAGCGAGGTGGTCAGTACTGCAAAGGACGCAATATCAGGGAAAAGGTATGCAAGAGGCTCCAAGCAGAACTGCTTGATTGCCACACTTGATATCAAAAATGCCTTTAATTCAGCGAGTTGGAAGTGTGTCATGGAGGCTCTAAAGGAGTTTAATGTGTGTGTGTGTGTGTGTGTGTGTGTGTGTGTGTGTGTGTGTGTGTGTGTGTGTGTGTGTGTGTGTGTGTGTGTGTGTGTGTGTGTGTGTGTGTGTGTGTGTGTGTGTGTGTGTGTGTGTGTGTGTGTGTGTGTGTGTGTGTGTGTGTGTGTGTGTGTGTGTGTGTGTGTGTGTGTGTGTGTGTGTGTGTGTGTGTGTGTGTGTGTGTGTGTGTGTGTGTGTGTGTGTGTGTGTGTGTGTGTGTGTGTGTGTGTGTGTGTGTGTGTGTGTGTGTGTGTGTGTGTGTGTGTGTGTGTGTGTGTGTGTGTGTGTGTGTGTGTGTGTGTGTGTGTGTGTGTGTGTGTGTGTGTGTGTGTGTGTGTGTGTGTGTGTGTGTGTGTGTGTGTGTGTGTGTGTGTGTGTGTGTGTGTGTGTGTGTGTGTGTGTGTGTGTGTGTGTGTGTGTGTGTGTGTGTGTGTGTGTGTGTGTGTGTGTGTGTGTGTGTGTGTGTGTGTGTGTGTGTGTGTGTGTGTGTGTGTGTGTGTGTGTGTGTGTGTGTGTGTGTGTGTGTGTGTGTGTGTGTGTGTGTGTGTGTGTGTGTGTGTGTGTGTGTGTGTGTGTGTGTGTGTGTGTGTGTGTGTGTGTGTGTCTGTGTGTGTGTGTGTGTGTGTGTGTGTGTGTGTGTGTGTGTGTGTGTGTGTGTGTGTGTGTGTGTGTGTGTGTGTGTGTGTGTGTGTGTGTGTGTGTGTGTGTGTGTGTGTGTGTGTGTGTGTGTGTGTGTGTGTGTGTGTGTGTGTGTGTGTGTGTGTGTGTGTGTGTGTGTGTGTGTGTGTGTGTGTGTGTGTGTGTGTGTGTGTGTGTGTGTGTGTGTGTGTGTGTGTGTGTGTGTGTGTGTGTGTGTGTGTGTGTGTGTGTGTGTGTGTGTGTGTGTGTGTGTGTGTGTGTGTGTGTGTGTGTGTGTGTGTGTGTGTGTGTGTGTGTGTGTGTGTGTGTGTGTGTGTGTGTGTGTGTGTGTGTGTGTGTGTGTGTGTGTGTGTGTGTGTGTGTGTGTGTGTGTGTGTGTGTGTGTGTGTGTGTGTGTGTGTGTGTGTGTGTGTGTGTGTGTGTGTGTGTGTGTGTGTGTGTGTGTGTGTGTGTGTGTGTGTGTGTGTGTGTGTGTGTGTGTGTGTGTGTGTGTGTGTGTGTGTGTGTGTGTGTGTGTGTGTGTGTGTGTGTGTGTGTGTGTGTGTGTGTGTGTGTGTGTGTGTGTGTGTGTGTGTGTGTGTGTGTGTGTGTGTGTGTGTGTGTGTGTGTGTGTGTGTGTGTGTGTGTGTGTGTGTGTGTGTGTGTGTGTGTGTGTGTGTGTGTGTGTGTGTGTGTGTGTGTGTGTGTGTGTGTGTGTGTGTGTGTGTGTGTGTGTGTGTGTGTGTGTGTGTGTGTGTGTGTGTGTGTGTGTGTGTGTGTGTGTGTGTGTGTGTGTGTGTGTGTGTGTGTGTGTGTGTGTGTGTGTGTGTGTGTGTGTGTGTGTGTGTGTGTGTGTGTGTGTGTGTGTGTGTGTGTGTGTGTGTGTGTGTGTGTGTGTGTGTGTGTGTGTGTGTGTGTGTGTGTGTGTGTGTGTGTGTGTGTGTGTGTGTGTGTGTGTGTGTGTGTGTGTGTGTGTGTGTGTGTGTGTGTGTGTGTGTGTGTGTGTGTGTGTGTGTGTGTGTGTGTGTGTGTGTGTGTGTGTGTGTGTGTGTGTGTGTGTGTGTGTGTGTGTGTGTGTGTGTGTGTGTGTGTGTGTGTGTGTGTGTGTGTGTGTGTGTGTGTGTGTGTGTGTGTGTGTGTGTGTGTGTAAATACAGAGAGAGAGAGAAAGAGAGAGAGAGAGTATAAGTGCATAACCTTCAAACTTTTAATGTTACTCCTATAATTTATATATATATAATTCAACATCATATTGGTGTTAATCCGTTCTGCTATTGGGCATAAAAAAGCGCAATACTCGATGCGTTATAATCTAAACGATTATAGAGTACAATAAAAATAGTGCAATACTTGTATACTTGGGAACAGGGTAAGGATGTTGCCTTTAAGATAACATTTGAAATGGATTTATGCTAAATTTTAATAACAAATAATTTATCCAAAAATATAAATTGAGAAAATTGTAAAAAGAAGAGTAATGATTAAATATAAAAGTAATTGGTATAATTATAAATCCTTATAGGATATTGTGATAACCATAATTTTTACTTAATTTCCAGGGTATTTGAAAAACCCTCAACTACTTAAGTAGTACTAACTTCAAGGAACAAACATGTAGACGCCAGGGCGGTGACTTGAACGGAATCATTCTCAAATGTACTTTAAAATGCTGTGATGTGTAAAGTGTAAGAATCATTCACTCGGATTTTTTAGATATGCGACCAAGAGCTTACGACAATTAAGGTACCGAGGCGTACAAAAATTACACTCTCAGTTTTCAAAGAGTAAGAGAAAGCTGAAATGGCAAAAGCACTCAGCCGGAAATCGATTTAAATCCCTGTCCGGGCGAAGGATTTTTGCACTTTTAAATGCTACACTGCCATTATGTTTGGAATTAAAAAAAGAATAACTTCCTGGTTTTAGAACTTATGCATATATTGTAATTGTACTTCATGCGAAGTGTATGGAAATGTATGAATTGCAATTTTATTTTAACTAATATTTATCAATAATATTATTAATGCGACTTAAATTGAGCAATACATTTTTTCTGTACGTAGTACTTTGGTTCAAATGTTTTATTCTTCTACTGTATGCCAGCACACAATAATTTGCTGAAATGTGACGGAAAACAGCATTTTATTTTTACTCAGGGATTTATACTTACAGATATATGATACTGTTAACTTATATTATGGCAAACTGAAGATTTTATTCCGATTCACTGGGAAAATTATTTAGATAATTTTTTGAAGTTTGGCTTTCAGGCGTCCGGTCACGGCGGATGTTCGTCACCATCATTCGCTAATAAACTGTTTTCATTTGTATTTGTTTGGAGGGTGTAAAGGGAGATGTGGAAGCAATATTTACTGTTTCTTAAAATTATCATTTGAGTTAAAATCCTGGCCGAATTGTTACAATTACATTTTATTTAAGCCTAATAAGTAACCGGTGGAGGACTTAGTTTTTCGGATTTAAGGTCATCGTCATTCAAGCCGTTGCTATGGTCAACAGCACCGGGTTTCTAAGGAACTCAAAGCTTGCGTTAGACGCCGAATAAACTTTAGGGGTTGAGTTTACTTTACTTTATTTGATATACGGTGGACATGTGACTCTAAATTAAGCTATTTATTGAATTTCGAGGCTGTCTTTGAATGAACTAAACCATTGGTGCCCACCCCAGGGATATGGCATGGAAATGACCCTTACACACAACCACGGCGAAGAAATTGCTTAAATTTGTGGCATGGTGTTCATTGATTTAAACGGTAATTCAGAAAGTGTTTGCCCATTTTCTTCCCTTCGGTACCGATAAGTTGTGGTGTCCCTTCATTGTTTCCACAATTACTTATGAGCAGTTTCGAAATCTTTTGGGAGATAATTTTCTATGGCACCATTTGAATCTTGCGCATTCACTGAACGGGAACTTCAAGGATGATTCACAAGATATCCAGAGGATTTAAATGAAGCTGGTGTAGTCGGGTCGCGTGATTTCGAACATAGGGTGGGCTCTGGTGAACCGGCTTCACTCTGATTTATCGCGTGGCTGGCCGTGGCCAAACCAGAATTGTTCGGGCTCTCAAAGGTCCCGTGTCCGCGATGTTCGTGTGATACTTTATCTGTTTTCGCCCGTGCATGTCATCTGCAAGTGGTACCTGCACATAGGGGGCCCCCCGCCTCCTACCCTTCCTCCCTGGTTCGCTTCACACGGGGGCACGCATCCATTTGAACACCCTCCCTCCAATTGGTCCTGGCCCCCAGGGCGCCATCCAGCTAAGGGATTTCGGCCCAGACCGACGGGTCTTGCTGTGAATTTTCCCCTAATCCTTTTTTTAATTTTTTGGCATAATTTTGAACTTATTGTGTTCTTCGGGCGCTCATGGAATGAAATTAATAACTGCACAAAATTTCCTATTTCCGTTTAAGACGAATTTTTTACTTTTTTACCGAAGTTTTACATTTTCATTTCCTGATAATTAGTGTCCAATAAATCTTTCTATTATTTAAAAATTTCAAGTCAAGACATGATTGTAGGGTCCGTAGTTTTCCTAGCTGATATGTTTTTGTTTTAAATTGTTTTTTTTGAGTGCCTAGGTCAAAAAATGTTATGGTGAGCTTTTTTCATACCCACCGTTAGATTATATCGGCAATATAAAAAATCACAGTATATTTGCCGACGCTTCCTGGGATTTCCTTGGGTTAAGATTAAAACCAAGGCCTACGTAGTTAAAACGCATTGCATTTCACTTGCTTATTAAATATTTATAGGCATAAAATTGTTGAACACAAACTAGTAATTAAAAATATAAGAATGACTTTTGCTTATTTTATACATAGTGTCTTCTTTAGTTTCAAAAGTCGCAGGTTAATAAATAATTAAATCCTTTCCTTTGTTGACTTTGAGAAATGTTCGCAGTGCCCGCAATTCCAGAGTTGTATCAATCTTGCATGGAAAGCGGCGATTCGATCACTCAGCATCTGGGGAATCGGTTAGAAAGAATGAAACTTTTCAATACCTTCGAAATTCCGGGAAATAAAGGCTTCCATTACGAATGGGGTGCGATTCGGGGAATCTTAACGTGAGAGGGATGCTTTTGGCAATTGCTTGGGAGCAGAACCAGCACCATAACGCCGCAGACTGCGGTTGTGAGAGCGGAAGGGAATGAGACGAGGCGCCACCTCTTGCAGTTTGGCGCCATCCCGTGATTGCGGTGAACTTGCCTTTAACCAATCTTAACTGAATGACCATTAAATGGCCGACTTTAAACATCGGCCAAGTGAATTACAATTTTTAATGGACTCCATCACGCTTCGAGGAAAAGAATAGCACTGCAGTATCTATCAATTCGATTTCCCTAAGAGTTTGGCAGCTTTCGAGATTAATGTCGATGAAATAAAAATTATATGACTGAAAAAAAACAAACCAGAAGAGAAATGGACACCCTAATTCAATTTTTTAAAATTAAGGTATTTTGATTTTACTCTAAGGGTACTTATTTACGTGTCATACTTGAATATTTATCTCCATTAAAAACATGAAAGTATTTTTCATGTTTTTTAATGGAAATGAGCATTCAAATACGATACCTAAATAAGTTTCTTGGAATTTGTCAAAGGTAAAAACACCCCTAGTGCTTAAAGTTGGCTTTGACATCATGGACTGTGGCGTGTCGCGCACGACTACGAATGCCTGTGACATTGAATGCAAGGCATTTCGTCACAACATCTGGTTCCTTTAAAACCCTGGCTGCCTGGCGGCTGGAAGATAGCTACTGTGACACCCATATTTAAAAATGGAGACCGGGAGGACCCCAGTAATTATAGGCCAATATCGCTCGCCTCCATCTCCTGTAAGATTCTTGAGCTCATCATTGTTAGTTCCATAATGAGGTACCTCGATAGCCAAGATTTATTGATTAATAAGCAACACGGGTTCCGTAAAGGTAGATCCTGCGAAACTCAACTCGCACTCTTTGTTCATGATATAATGCATTCCGGTGAAATTAATATTCCAGTCGATGCGATATTCCTAGATTTTCAAAAATTTTTTGATAAAGTCCCTCATTGCAAGTTACTCACGAAGTTGGAAACTTATGGAATACACGGGAGTGTTATATGCTGGATTAGACATTTTTTTTAAAATCGTGTTCAAACAGTCGTCCTGGACGGTGTATCATCCGATACTGTCAAGGTCACGTCGGGTGTACAACAGGGAAGTGTCATAGGCCCCCTCTTGTTTCTTATTTACATGAATTACCTCAGTACCGTGGTTAATAGCAGGCTCCGTCTTTTGCTGACGATGCGGTGATTTATGGGGACATTCGAAGTCGTGATGACAGAGTCTCGTTAGCTAACGACCTAAATGCAATCCAGACTTGGTGCGATACATGGCAATTGGAATTCAATTTGAAAAAAATGAGTAGTAATACATTTTTGGGAAAGGAGTAATTCCCTCCCATTTAGTTAAAAAGTGAAACAAACAGAAATCGCGAGGGTAGATTCCTTTAAATACTTGGGTGTA
>NW_027286484.1:0-23569 GCF_022747635.1 Hetaerina americana | reverse complement strand
CTGGAAATATTATACCGCATTTTATGAATGCAAAATTAGCCAATAATGCAGTTATACTAGTTTCAGCGCAAATTTTGTCTGATTAAACTACAAATGGAATATCAAATAAAATACTTAAGTTTTCAGAATTAAAAAAATACATTTCAGATTATTGGGAAGAACGTGAATGGGCGTATCTACAATAAATGACTATCTTTTAAAGTCGTGAACCGTGAACATTGAAAAGTAAGTGCTGCCATACTAAGCGTAGCAATGAAGGTCAACACTCGCCCTTTCTCAAATATCCACAGAAATCATTTTTATAATCTTCCAAGGAAACCAGCTCTAAGATAACTGCATTCTCACTCCATCTCCACGGAGAACGGCAAGACGCCATTTGCCATGACCACCGATCAGAGTAACCGCGGGTAACGAAACACTTCGCTAGGAAGCAATAAACTTCAGGGACGGCGTAACAAAATTCAAGACGAAGACATTTCTCCCTAGTTCGTTTCGCAGCATGCCTAGCGGCCACGAAGAGAAACGAGGAACGAGTTTAAGTCGTCTGTCAATGCCTGCGGCCAGATATCATGGCAGTTGGGGAGAGAGGAGGAGAAATACTGAGGGCACGGGTCGAGGGCATGAGCGCAGTGGAGGTAATGCGGCAATATAAGTCGTATAGCATCGGCTGTTTACGAAAGACAGGCCTATGCTCTCAAAATATATTTTAGCCCGCTTTAAGAAACGACCTAAGTAGTAAATGTATAATGAATGCTTAGTATGATTAGATATCATACTGTACGTTTCCTGGATGGAAAAGGAACCGATGAAGACTGAAGAAATGCGAGCAAACTTGAATTGTGGATTTGACCGTCTCAAGCAACTATTATCACTGACAACATTGAAAAAAATACGGACTGCAATTTCAACACTACAAGAAATTTCAGATTAACTTATGCCCCTCAAGCAAAAATTTTTAATCCAA
This sequence comes from Hetaerina americana, assembly GCF_022747635.1. Classification (NCBI taxonomy): domain Eukaryota; kingdom Metazoa; phylum Arthropoda; class Insecta; order Odonata; family Calopterygidae; genus Hetaerina; species Hetaerina americana. Next base: position 22,605 of record NW_027286484.1, on the reverse strand, counting down.
AAAAAAACCTATTAAAAATTTTTATTGAAAAGTATGAAAAATTTCAGAATGCTGTTTTTCTTTTACATCAAATAGATGAAAATTACATCCCAACAAAAACAGAAGTGTGATGTTGAAACATATTTCAGAATAGAGTTCATACAGACACACACATATATGGAAATTGTAAACAAACATTTAGGGAATTTATTCCCGTTTCTATTTATGTGAAAAATGACTGATATTCCAGGAATATTATGGAGTTGATTTCTTCCAGGTCGCGCGTGGAGGTAAGTAAAACTAGACAGTTCGTGTGGTTCAGGAAAGTAATGGGATCCCCGATCACGAATTTGAACGATTTCAGTTATATTAAAGAAACATAATTTTGGGTATTAAGAGCCTATTCTTTACTATCTAGCTCATGTAGAGCGCTGCGTGACTTTTGTTAGAAATGCCAGCGATGGAAAATTTGCTATATGGAAGATAATATCCCCTCAAAGGTGAAATCATGAATTGAGTTACATTTGAACTAAAAAAAATAGTGACAATCATGAACTGCAGAACTGCTGACATCGACATTCATCAATGCCAACGCTTATGACTTCCAATAACTAATTTACCGTCTTCGTTCGTTTCATAAGCCATTAGAATCTCCTCTCTTTCTGCCGTAGCGACATTTAGGACACGCATAAGTAAAAATTTACCAGACCAAAAGGATTCATATACAACCTTAATATCACGAATTCTTCCGACAATTACATGCTCAGTAATGCCCATAGCGACAGAAAAATGGAATATGGCTGGTAACACGGTTTAAGCAGGTAGGCACGAAAGTACGAAAGAAAGGGAATTCGAGAGGGATGGAGAAGACCATGAAGTAAAGGAATGGGGAGAGTGTGTTGCGGGGAAAGGGGGCGAGGAAATTAGCGAGGTACATGCATACGTTGCCGGGAAACTGGGAAGTTACGATAGGGGTTGGGGAGATGAGGGGGAAGGGGTTTGAAAGAAGGATTTCGAATGGGAGGGAGGGGATGAGGCTAAAAGAGAGGAGGGGTTGGATTTCAGGCGAAGAGTAAGGGTTTTTAAGGGTATGGGAAGGAGAGAGGGAAAGAAAAAAAAACTGTCGGAAGCCTTAGTGGAAAATACGGACGGCTCCCAAAGTAATTTCGGTGGGGTGGGCTAGCACGCCTTTTGGGATTCAAATTTCGCGAGCCGGATGAGCCATTACTTCGCAGGCGAGGGAAGGAAGGGATGCCCGTGTCTCAAAAACTTGCAACTCCCACGCGCCCGGTGCTCGGGGTTGCCTGGTCGGAAAAAGGAGGGGGAGAGAAGGTTGGGGAAAAGGGATAAAATAGGGGGGAGTATATAAGGAAATGGGATACGGGCCAATAGAGGTTCGTAAGGGAAGAGGAGAGGACCAATTAAGGGGGCTGGAGGGAATAGGGAAGAAGAGGTAGAAGAAAAATAGGGAGGCACACACAAAGGAAGCAACTACAAATTATATCACGCAATAAGTTGATTTCTCCCATCACTCCCTTCTTTTCCTACCATTAGATATCACCGAAATATTGTGTTTACCTTTCACATTATACCGCCATTACTTCAATAAATGTACATTTAACGCATACCAATCAACACCATTTGAACTTTTTTGCAATACTTTTGGTGATAGTATTCACATTCCTAAATTTTCAATAAATCGCAGAAGGCTCTTCATTATCTTAAATACCTCTGGAAGTCTATCGTCAGCTTATAATCATCGATCTAACAGTTGACACAAGTACATATACAAATGAGGTATTTTTCGGTTTTGAAAGCATTAGACTTTAATTTTTCTTAGGAATAAAAAGTACTATGAGATTGATATCACGGCTATGGTTACGAAAAAATTTTGGATTAAAAACAAATGAGTTTGTACAAAATGTTATGAGCTACGAAACTAAATCACCGCCATCCCATATGGTGGCGTTAATTCATTATCATTTAATTGTAAAGCTTCTGCAATTAATGTAAATTACCATTGTTTTACCACGGCTAAAAAGTTCCTCTTATATTATGCAAGTACCTTCTGAACACCGGAAAATACCGTACAAGTGAGCGGTAAAAAGATCGCAGAAAGCAGTAATGTGCTCTTCTTTAATTGCTTATTTTATTTGTCAGTTGGCTGATAAAATATCACTTCAATCAAACATTTCTCATCAGTCCCTTCTTTAATTTTACTACCGTGCGCCCCTTGTGTTCACTTTACCAATATTGTATATTCGTCACTGGAATTTGATACGATATGCCTCGATGTTGTTAAAATGAGAAATACTATTGAACGATAAACCAATGCATTTTACATAGCGTATTAACACTTGCCTATCATTATACTATTATAAAAACTTGAAGAGACATGAAGGGGCAGAACACAAATTTGATAAACATTGTCATAACTAAAACGAGGGACACATAATAAGAGTCATTGTCAAACATATTATCGGATACGCCTAAAGCAATTGCTACCATTTTAAAAACACTAATTCAGGTACTGAAAGAAATGCAAACAAAAGTATTCTAGACCTAAGATATAAAAGCATCCTACATGAAAATGAGCTGCAAAATAACAAAAAGCATAACAAAGATGCTAAAATATCTGAAATGTAGATTCGACGATTCAACGCCAGATGAAACCTATTATCCTTAGCCTAACAGTCACTTGATTTTTCTTTCGGAATCGAGAATATAATTCGTCTCCAGCAGACCTATCTTAACTCAACAGCGCACCCCTATTCTGCGCTATGCTATGTAATATAGTAGAATATAAGAGTGTGTCCGTAGACCGAATAATTTTGACAAGGGGGCTTAAAGAAGAGATTGGGCATAGTGAATTAGGAAAATAAGAACAAGAACGTAGAGAAACAAGCGATGCGGCCTAGTGAATCTCTAAGATATCTTATGCCTCACGAACGACTTTGATTGGCTTTGTCATTAGATTTACAAGCTGTAATAACAGTAGAGTTCTGAAGCTCGTAAACCGAGACCAATATCTTATCGAGCTAGCGCGTAACCCACCTCCTCGACCCCACCGCCCATCGTAGATGCATGTATTTCCGAAACCACTCCAACCGGATATTTAGCAATTTTCAAATAATAATTATGAAAATTACGTAGAGAAGGGTTACGGCAAAACTCAGAATCCAGAATTTGAATAAAATAGCTTAAGTATTTACGTTTTGGGAATAAAAACCTCAGTGAAAAAATGGGAAAAGTGGTTTTGAAATGCGAGCCTTACCATGTTAGTGGGCTATTTCAGCCATCAGTATTGCATTCAAACGTACCAAAAATTGCTGAAGATGGGTCACGTTCTAAACGTGGCATGGAATAGTGATTTTTTTAGCAGGTTTCGCCTCATATTGGACTTTAAAACTTCACCAAACCATTTCGTTAATGAAGAACTTGATTTTTTTCGTTTTCTTTCAAGAGAAGAAAAGTACTAAAATCATTTAGGTACCGCTGGTCTGGCCATGTTACGAATAATTTAACGCAAGTGGCACTTCTTAATGATCGAAATTATAAGATGAAAATATCGATAACAACTCGTCCCTAAGGTATGCATACTATACGAATTATCGGAATATTAATTGGCTCGCCAGCAGCAATACAGGTACGGTAGACGGACGATTGGCGGGAAGGAACTGAGAGGGTGAACCGTTAAATAGGACGGCGAAAGTGAATATCAGATGCACAAGCGCAGCGCCTCCCTGTGCCGTATCGCGGAAACAAATGGGTTTTTCGGCCAAATCAATTTGTCTCGGGATCCTAGGGATTACCGCTCTTCAGGGGAAAGGAGAGAGGAGGGGAGGAGAGAGTAGGGGAATCCATTCCCATGGGCCGGAAAAGAGGAAAGCGAGTTTGACTGGTACGGACAGGAAGGGGAATGATTTCACGAGTGGCCCTTCGTTAGAGATCGGGAATTAAAAATGGGAAGCTATTCCCTTAATAAAACATCGACGCAACACCAACCCTGGATGCTCCCCATCTAACTCACGGGTTTAGTCGAGGGCGGTGAGAATGAGAAGATAGGCGTAGATCCCTTGGTCCTGGATTTAAGCCGCAGTCATAAACAGGAGTTGACTCGTAACTGATCGATTTTTATTAATCGAGTAAAAAAACGACTAGGCTTCGTGTACAATATTGTCAACGCTTTTGCAAACAATCACCATCAATGAAACACTCAAAGTATATCAATTTATCTTCGAGTATTGAATAAATAATTAGTTTACGTTATGTTGGATGTAAAAATAATTAATAGTGATCAATTCACTTTTTTTCATCACCGTTTCAATTTCTCAATCGGTAAAAGAACATGTGCACCATGTTTAAAACTCTTATTAACTTCTGAGGCCCCAACTAAAAATATGCTTTTCTTTAAATAAGTAACTAAAGAATTGAACTCAAAATTGAACGAAAGTACAATCTAACTACTCTGGACGCACAACTAAAAGAGACGTTTAACTGGAAATCAGGAGTTCTGGCAGTATAAATACTCTCACAAAAGGAAACAAATATGACCTTAAGAATACTCGAAGAAGGGAAGTCGTAGAAGACAAAGTCCCTAAAAAATGTAACGCAATAAGTACTTATGCTTTCATCAGAAAATTAAGTCGTATTACATTTGCTCTCCTTCATCGACAATTTCATTCAATCTAGACTTTAATCAACCAATCTAGGCTAAAAGAATACCGTGGAGCGAACAATTCTCTGAAGAGCTTTTTAAATATCTGTCGTAGCATAATCAAACATCCCTTCGTGGTCTGTGAACGTATTTTTGTCCATGTTCGTACTTGATAGAAGCGATATACCCCATGAAACTTCAACATAATTTATTTTACGTTGCAAGGAAGTACAAATTAGACTAAATTTAGATTCCCACCGTTGAATCCGTAACATCGGCGAACGCGGCAGTAATAATCGCGGGAGCTAGTACATTGGCGCTGGTATTATTTTATCGAGTTACTTCATCGAGCGCGACAAACAAAGGTGAACTTCATGGCTAAAGGATCTCAGTCTAATTATCATTTATTTGAAGATGAAAAAATTAGGTCAAAATGTTCGACATGGGTGTGAAAAAAATGGTAAACTGTAAATGAAACTTGCCTACCGGAACTCTCGAAACTACCATTTATCGCTGCCAACCACCTCTGGCGTGACAGACGGAGGGGTTTGATGAAATTATCTTTTAAGGTTTTTCAATTAAAATATGGCTAAACTCTTATCTGCGGTTTATTATATGGCTACCTGCATAATTAGGCTAGGGTTTTATCTAACCACAAACACAGGATCAATGAGGCACACCTAAGTATCAGTAAGCCAAACTTAGCTCTGTACTTCTGTGGAACACCTTTTACGAATTCCTAAACCAACGACGACGAAGAGGATGGGATATTATCCCATCAACCCAGATGGTAGCACGAATTCGCATGGGCCAACAAGAAACTAAGACCAAAAGGGATCAAATGAATTGTCCGTAACTCACTGCACATGGAATGGCAAGTTCAGACAGCGAGAATTACTCGTATTTCTAACATTCTGTGCTCGTCTATTTCTTTTACTGAACACTTTACAAAGACCTCAGCCTGAATTATATAAATCTCACCATAAAAATTTCCGACAACTAATTCAATTATATTTATCTTATCCCGCCCATTAAATCCCGACCGCCTTAAACAACAGCCATTTTTTAATTTCGAAACCTTCCCCCCCTATCACAAAGAATTCTCCTAGTTTCCTTTAGACCCGAAAACTTCAAAAAAAGAACTTACCGAATTCAAATAACTCGCACTCCGAAAGTCAGGGAATGGGTCCAGGCGAGAACAAAAGAAAATAGGGCTGAGCCAGATTTATTAGTTTTCTCAAGCAAACCCCCTCAGGTGGCGAAAAATCCAATGCTGATTCCTTAAGGACATTTAGTTTAAAAAATACGTCAAAGAATTCACTAAGTCTATCTCATTAAACTTCTAATAACAGAGAAACACTAAAGTCTATGCGCAAAGTAATTCAAAGTGAAACTAACCAAGTGTGTAAATTAGCCGCTTATAAACTCGAACATAAATACTGGAACACATTTCATGCGGGGGACGGAGAAAAATCGCATTTTTGGGTCAAGAGTTTCAGAGTCAAAGAATTAGAAAACAGTGTCGCACTTGGCTCAAATTGTCCGCACATCTCAAAACACTACCTACAAAACATTCACAAATCCGGGTTGATCCCAAAATTTGAAAATTTGAAATAAAATGCATTAAAAACTGTGCGTACATACGACCTCAAAATCAAATTTCTTACAATTAAACAGCGCTCCGCCCTAACTTAATTCAATCACTATTCACTTCCAATCGTAACTAACCTCAACATTTTAGCATTAAGCGGTATGAGTACCTGGCTTTCCAACAGTATTAGACGCACGATGGTAATTAATTTTAGTTGAAATCAATCGTGTGCAATGGCAAACTTTTATCGTGGAAAATTCATCGCTTAAAAAAGCGTAATATTTTAAATGATATTTTCATCAAATTTATACGTCTAGTATCCGTCTACATCTCAAATCGTTGACCATTAGATGCATAGTTTGATTATTAATCTGAACCTTCGCTTGAAACAAGCCGCACGAAAGATTACACATCATACACATTGAAGGAGGTTAGAAACGTGTTTCCCATAAGAAAATAGTGAAGTTCCTATGACGCTGAACCCCAAGGTCACACCAAAAAATTCATTCCAATCTACTGAGTAACCGCAATTGGCATAGGTTATGCCGCGATGGCAAGGTGCATTTCAATATCCAAACTTTATGCTAAAATATCACTCTGCCATTAATCTATTCCTATTTGAAATGAGCCTCCGGTTTGCGTTAGCCATAATGCCTCGATTAGCGTCTCGAAACACCATTCAAGTGGTAATTCTGCATAAAACATGCCCACTCAGCACGAATAAAAACTTAAATAACTGAATTAAACACAATTTAATAAATACCACAAGGTTTGGAAGATTGTTGCTTCCAGTGCGCGATTACTTATTGCATGCGGTAAAAAGTGCGGGTAAAATCATATTTTCTCAGAAATAAGTAAACCTCTTTTATCACCGGAAATACTTGGCCACTAATTTTCTAGCAAAAAGAGCAATATTTGTCTATATTGCGGTGTTAATTACCATAAACAGTAATAAACACGCCAGCATCGGGCCTTTCAGTAGAGCCCAGTAATGAAAGTAGCTACAAAAATACAATATCCTATAAAAAGAAAGAATAGCAACCCGAAGACGCTAAATATATGCCACCAGAAATGAGAAAGAAGACCTAGTACTTCCTCTGCATCCACTTAGTAATATTTCCATACAGGGTTAATAAGCATGAATGCTGCAAGTTCATGTGATTCAATATCAAATTCAAATTACTAGCTATGAACCACTCTCATTTTACAATTCTTACCCAATAATTAATCGCCAGTTGTTAAGCTACCACCATTTATTATGCTAACATTCTTTTTCACCGTTGAAATCATCATTCAGCACGTTTCATTCCAAAATATTGAGACATTGGCTAGTACGAGGGTCATCCGGAAAGTAGTACCCGTTCGTGAAATAAAGACACAAAAGTAAATATTAACAAACATAAAAAATTTTATTTGAAAGAGGATACTTTAAACTACTTCTCAACATAATCTCCAAGCAAATTAAGGCATTTGTCATAACGTGTGACAAGTTTCTGTATTCCTGCTGCATAGTCCTTCGCCGCCAGCTCATTGAGATACGCGAGGGACCCATCTTGCACAAATTTTTGCATAATGCAGATGGTGTTTAACAATTTCATGAACAATTGTTCGAGAAACATTGGGAAAATGCTCACAGATGTCATCAATTGTGACGCGCCGATCGTTCCTCACGAATTCGTCAACTGAGCTCACCAGTTGGTCTGTAATGACAGACGGTCTCTCCGAACGCTCATCGTCGTGTGTGTTCCCCCTCCCCATGTTGAAGTTGCGACACCACCGCCGAACAGACGATTCGTCCATTACATTGTCTCCATACACCTCCTTTAATTGGCGATGAATATCACATGGGCGAACGTTTCTTGCATTGAGGAATTTAATCACTGCCCTCACTTCACAACTGGCGGCGTTCTCAATTTTTTTAAACATTGTAAACAATCACAGAAAAACACAGGCAATGCTAGCGTCACGCAACTTGGCTCAGAGAAGGCAGACAAGCCACTGAAGCTATCTGACCTCGTCCAGCGGCTACTCGCGTCGTCAGCACTTCATGCGGCACGAACGGGTACTACTTTCCGGATGACCCTCGTATATCAAATTAATAGCTAAGAATAAACACTACCTAGGAACCAAAAATGTATGCACATACCTCTTATAGAAGAATAAATTCATCATAACTGCACTTGATCAACTCTATGGGCGGATGTGACTATTATTCGGAAAACAAGTTTCTTTCAGGCTGACCCAATATAGAATCTTCGAATACTATGCGCTATTTATTGTCATAGCAACGTAAATAGATGCCTAGCAACCACACGCTGCATAGCGGCATCCTGAAACAAAAGACGATATACTAAAGATTTTGCAATTTTGGGGAAAATACATTTTAGATAGCCGGCAATTCAAAGGCATGTCTTCGTAAATCGCTTAAGGGGAAACAGAGTTAAGGGGAAGTACTTACTAAATGCTTTCAAATTTGATTAATTCAAAGATGAAACCAAATACTCCTGCTAACTGGATGCTGTTGGAACACTTCAAAGTAGGCAATAAATATTATATTATAATATAGGAGCCACTGCATCAGTGTGCTTTAGTTAGGACCTCAGTATCGGTAGGAATTGTATTAAGTTAAGATGTGATGAATGATATGCTAGTGAAAATCAACCCGAAGAATATCACTTTTTCTCTTAAAATCACTTAAAGAATAACACTTTATTAGGTGATGGTAGAGTTCACACAGTACCCCCCTACCCTGATGTGTGAAATGCACAGTCTTCAATTCAACTGCCAGTTATGGTTTCCCAGGAAGATCTGGTACCCGAAAAATCACATAGCTTGGGTGGAGCTGCAGGTGCCCAGAGTGCCTTGCCCGGGAATTGAACCCGGGACCCTCTGGTCAGCAGTCCAACGCTCTACTCACTGGACTACCGCGACCCTATAGACTATATGTATACATTACACATTGTTAGTTTAATCTAAGAGGCTAACAGCTTTTGAAAGAACACGAGAAAACTAAATATTTAAAAATCAAACGAATATCATTAGAAGGAAGGAGTACGGATCTCATTTGAATTTAGATAGATAAACATATTTAACATAATTTAATAAGAAACTCATTAATTACATTTTAAGTTTGAGCATCTATGTATTCTCTCACTGTTGCATTCCAGGCGTTGATGGCAAAACGAATGAATAATGCTTAGTCAAGAAAAAACATTTTCGATTTGGACATTAACTTCATTAATTTTCTGCTGAGAAATAATTCCTTACCGTATTTCAATCTCTACTTGGCGTGATAAAATAACTACTTATTCTATCACTTTGAGGTCCTTAGACTACTGAATGAATGTCCTCAAGCTCCATGCCACAGATCCAAATGAAATGCTATGTAATGAAAGATTCAACTCACTTTCAACATTTTAATTAGTTGTCTCTGGCATAACTGATTCTGGCTAACGTAATTCTTCTTAAATAAATAAATTCTTAAATATATATATAATTATATATGCATATATATACATATATATACATATATATATATATACATATATATACATATATATACACATATATACATATATATATACATATATATACATATATATATACATATATATACACATATATACATATATATACATATATATACATATATATACATATATATATACATATAAAATATCTTCGAAATGGAACGCTCTTCGGCGACACACAAATATATAAAAATACAGATGTAGATTTTTAGAATATAGAGACACAAAGAAAGGACACTCACAATTTGTTATTTTACGTTTCGATAGCACGGCTGTCGTCTTCAGAATATATATATATATATATATATATACATATATATATATATATATATATACATATATATACATATATATACATATATATACATATATATATACATATATATACATATATATATATATACATACACAAATATATATGCATATATACTTATATCAACTGTCCCCATTAAATTTATTCAAGAGATAATGATTTCCTGTAAACTACATACGTATTTTGAAACCTTGATTTCTGGTGTAGTACGCATACGTACGATATGAACATCCATATTACATACCCCGTTACATTAAGCGTACATTTTTCAATATGAAATATTTGTAGACGTCATGAAAAAAAAATGTAATCATTAAAATCTAGGGAAAGCATAATTAACATAATTGCGTCACGATTTTTTTCTACAGCCATCTGTGATCTAGGGTATCACGATAATTCTACAGTTTACAGACAAAATTCCGCACTAGTTCTCGCACTCCTAAGTGGAAACATAGCTGCACAAACAAGAGAGCCAAAAAATAAATAAATAAACCCCAGCACCTCGTTTACCACTGCGAGCAAAACCGTTTCTTTGCCAGATGTCCTTTCATTCGCAACCGCGTCCTCTTATTCTCAAATCTATTTACCTCGCTTCTCGCGCAGCCCAAGCGTTAAATTCGTTCCCCGTCCTTCGACTGTGGGGTAGGGAGTATGAAAAAAGCTTTTCATCAAAATTCATCTTCCCCCCCTCCCTCATCCTCTCATTTCCCATTCCATACGCCATTCCGCCATTTTGGGTCCTCGAAGGGCGCAAGACGCCGCGCCGGTTATACATACATAATATATATAAGCATATTTATTTTTTTTCATTCCCTCCCGATCTTTTCATTCTCCCGACGAACGGAATAAACTCTGAGAGAGAGAGCTCCCAAGCGGATTTCATCGTCCTTTTAACAAATGAAAAGAGCGTATAAACATGTAGGTATTTACATACATACATACACACACAGAGTATATACGTTTATATGTACATGGATAACTTCCCTTCCGCTTCGTTTCGACATGCTTATTACTCAAGCGAGGAGCGACTCCGCGGAAACTGGTTTTATTGTCGAGTGTAACTTCTTTTACTTGCGAACATGTTTTGTTTCCAGGATAAAAAAATGTCCTCTCCTACGTGCACCCCCGCAGTCTCTCTTCCACCCACGTTGCCTTTTGCCTTCCCCCTTTTTACTCTCTACTCCCGCTTCTAATTCGAGAAGCGCGACGATTTCAAACAATGCTCTCCATCTCTTCGCGATCCGAAGTCATTTCTCCCCGCGAAAGTTTTTCCGACGGAATTAAAACAAAACGCAGCGAGGTTTTAAATGAGAGAAAAGGCGCACTTGAGCTTTAAATAAGCGCCTTCACAAAGGGAAATTACTAAACCCACTTTCATTCGAAGACGACTACAACGGCAAGAACGAAGAAGACAACAATCCTCCACGAGTGCTGCCAACTCGCGGGACGTTTTTCCTTTGTTTTCGACGCTTATTGCGCTCGTCTTCAGTTATTTTTTCCCTCTCTCTCTCTTTTTATCTCGGTGTGGTGCGCGATGATTTCTCCGCGCCATGGTCCTTTGTCCACCGAATTTTTCATTCGGCCGCTTGGTTTAATTCATTGCTCGAAACACGTTAAGTGCTTCATTCGGTCCACGCAAGATGAATTGAAAAAAAAGAAAGAAGAAATACAAAATGGCGCTGGATGCGAGTCGACGCGAGAGAATTCGCCTGCATCCATCTCGAAAACGTTTTTCTTTTATTTTAATGTTGCTTGTAGAATGAGAGTGACAATGTTAATTTGGTATGAGGATGACGTTTAAGTTGGCGAGGTACAGGGTTCCCTTAAGCTCGTTTAACTCGTCTTCACGGTCGCTTTGAGCGACGCGAGAAGACCTCTCAAGAAGGCGTCAACTGGACTCAGGGTCCAGTCGCCACCAGTCCCTCCGACCACAATTGAAGCGAGTGTTTGGATTATAAGATATCACTCCTCGGCGGCGTTCGTGGTCGGAATTTTTCGAACTGGATCAGAAGCTAAGCTCCCCCGCTGGAATGCATTTACCCTTTTTCCTCAATTTGGTCTCGCCGTCCTGCCTGCGAGAATTCCGACTGTTCAATTTCCCTGCCAGCCCGAAATTACTTGCCTCACTGGATACCCACTAACGCATGTATTAATGTACTTAATCGGAATGTGTTCTCGAGATGAATACGTGTAAATAATTAAAACATTTGAAACTCAATCATAATGCAAAGTAATTCCAGGCATCGGGATCCTAAGCAATATATGTAGCTATAAATCAATTTCAATTCCTACCCTCGGAGCATTAAAAAAGAAATGGACGATTTCGATCGATTGAGGGTCACATTTGTCTACTGTGCGACATTTGGGAGTGAGAATATTTCTTGAAATGGAATTCGGAAGAAGTGAATTAGCTTTAACGGCGGTCGCATATTTACTGCACAAGGGTGGAATTTTCGAAATAGTAATATTAGGAATACTACTGAACAGAGATAACTGAATATTTTCATAGAGGCCAATTGGCTAAAACGTGAAACACTTCAACCAATATTACTAATGAAATAAAACGGATTCAATCACACAATAAATAGGAAATATATGCGTGCGTTTGTGTGCACATGCACACTCACACACACACACACCGTCGGGCTTAGCATTGGGTACTCTAACGACAGCTACCAAAACGACCTTCGGTTTGATTACTTTGTTTATTATATATATACATATATATGTGAGTGTGTGGAACAGGGTAGGGGGGATTCATTTCCCTATGCCGGTTGTGGTTTTCCAGGAGGATCAGGTACCCGAAAAATCACATAGTTTGGGTGGAGCCTTGCCCGGGAATTGAACCCGGGCTCCTCTGGTCAGCAGTTCAACGCTCTACCCCCTGAACTATCACGACCTAAATATATATATATATATATATATATATATATATATATATATATATATATATATATATATATTATAATGGGACGGCACAATAGAACACAAATTGAATAGCAACATTTAAAAGGACACTCACACGGTAAATTGCTCGAGCTTTCGGCCCTCTCAGAGGCCACCTTCCAAGAGGATTGAGAGGGCCGAAAGCTCGAACAATTTACCGTTTGAGTGTCCTTTTAAATGTTGCTATTCAATTTGTGTTCTTTTGTGCCGTCCCATTATTGTGCCGCTCGTGTGAGTTTTCCCGTACAATCGTTATGTATATATATACTATTGAATATATGTCTATATACAGGGTCGCACCCAAAAGTGGTAGGACTGATTTTCTCAGGCGTGGACGGAGCGGTGGAGGGGGGTCTGCCTGGCAGGGTAAGGTGGAGGGGGCTCTTAGCAACAGACCGACACCAACTGTAGTCCCCTGCGGGCTGTCGTTGAGTGAGGACACCGTTTTTAGTGAAGCAAATTTGTTGCTCGCGTCAAAAAAAAAAGAATCTGAATTTAGAACAACGTTATTCCGTGAAGTTTTGTGCGAAACTCGGGAAGACGGTAACTGAGACCCTCGATATGATCAAGCAGGCTTATGGGGACACTGCCTTAAGCCGTTCCACAGTATTTGAGTGGCACAAGTTGTTTAAAGAGGGTAGGGAGCTCGTCGTGGATGACCATCGCTCCGGACGGCCGTCGACGGCAAGAACCGACACGAATGTGGACAGAGTGAGGACACTGCTGAACATAGACCGACGCTTAACCAGTGAAGAAATTGCAGACCAGTTGGGTCTGTCGGCATCCAACGTCCAACGCATTATTTCACAGGTTTTGGCCATGAAAACTGCTGGGTGCTTCATCATGACAACGCTCCGTGCCATGGCGCGCTCGTCGTCAGACATCTCCTGGCCAAATACGGCGTTGCTACGTTGCCGCACCCGCCCTATTGTCCCGATCCTCGTCCCGAGCTCAAGGGACGACGTTTTGACTCGGTAAAGGCCGTTCAAGAGGCTTCGACGAGGGTCATCAACGGCATCCCCAAAGATAATTTCCAGCAGGCGTACGGGGAATGGGAGCAACGTTATACTAAGTGTGTAGCAGCTCAAGGAGCATACTTTGAAGATTATTAAGTCGACGTAAGTATATCGTCAATAAAATTCTTGTAAAAAAATCAGTCCTACCACTTTTGGGTTGGACCCTGTATATGTTTATATTTATTCACTTGGAAAGAGATATAAGGATAAGGGATAGCTTATATAGGACTACGGCAGAGAAGAACTAGATAGACCGGACATACTTTGAGTCATAATGAATTAGTTAGAAACATAATAGAAGCAAATAGATAAGGGAAGATCCCGCGAGGAAGCCCAAGAGAAAAGAACATAGTACAAATTAAGAAGGATGTAAAACCAGGAATATATCAGAGGGTGAGGGAATTACCACTAAATAGGGAAGAATGGAGGTCTGCAGTAAACCAATTTTATGATTGAAATACTGATGATGATGATATAAGTGACATATATGCACATGATATACGTGTACTTATCATGTACATCAATATTAGCAATAGCGAACCAAAACAAAGAAAAAGACAAAAAATAAACTCAAAGGTATTCCTAATTTTCGGTGGTATATTACATTAATGAAGGCAATTGATGATGGAAATGGTGGATTATGTTTCCTAGATGCCCTTTGTGGAACTGGGAAAACATTCCTCATATCATTGCTTTTGGCCACTGTTCGGGCGAGATCGGACCTTGCGGTAGCAGTGGTTTCTTCTGGAATAGCGGCCACATTGTTGGAAGGTTGCCGAACGGCTAATTCAGCGTTAAAGTTGCCGTTAAATTTGCAAAATTCTAAAAAAGTGACATGTAACATTTCGAAACAGTCCGTAATGGCCAAAATTTTAGTGGCATCTTAAATCATATGGGACGAATGCACGATGGCGCACAAACACGCATTGGAAGCACTTGACCGGATATTTAAAGATCTGCGCATTGACTCCAGATCAAATCTGTGGCGCTATGTGAAGAAACTTCAACTGCCAACAAACATGAGAGTTGCATTGCTGAACGATCCATCTGCTGAAGATTTCTCCAAGCAATTGTTGACTATCGGTAATGGCCGTGTTCCTGTCGACGAATCGAGCGGATTGATTTCATTTCCTCGAAATTTTTGCAAATTCGTTTCATCGAAAGATGAGCTCTTCAAGAAAGTGTTCCTGAACACCATTGATAACAACAAAAGTCACAAATGGTTGACTGAGCGAACAATTTTGGGAGTCAAGAACAAAGATGTGGGTGACTTAAACTTCGTTATTCAGAACCAAATCTGCATTCATTCAAATCTATTGACTTGGTAACAAACGAAGACGAGGTCACCAACTATTCATATGAATTTTTAAACTCCTTGGATGTGCCTGGCTCACTGCTGCACCATTTACAGCTTTTGGTTGGCTCGGTGGTTATGATGTTTCTAAATCCAAACAAACCAAAACTATACAATGGAACCCGTTTGGTGATAAAAAAAACTTACGCGACTATACTCAAAGGAAATTCAAAGATGAGGAAGTTCTTAATCTGAGGATTCCCATGATCCCTACCGATATGTCCTTTGAGTTTAAACGAATTCAATTTTCAATTCGTGTTGCCTCGCGATGACGTTTAACAAATCACAGTGCCAATCGTTGAGTGTTTGTGGTCTGAATCTCGAAAACCCATGTTTTTTTCGGGGTCAATTATATGTGGTATGTTCACATGCTGGGAAACCATCCGCTTTATTTGTTCTTGCGCCTGATAAAAAAACAAAAAAATGTTGTATATCAGAAGTAATCCGGGTCAGCTAGTATATATTTTCGAATTTTCGAACCTAGTGAGTTTATTTTCTTTTTTTGTGTGCTTCTGTGTTTTGTCTTTGGCCACTAGTGCTTGCGTCATATTCATTATTATTCACGTCCGTTAAACTTTCACAAAAGTGTAATATATTATATATATATATATATATATATATATATATATATATATATAGTAAATGAGTATATATATACGCATTTAAATAGAAACATATATAAGGAAAAGGGATAGGAACACACATATAGGACAAACACAGGAGAAGTAGGGAAGGCGGAATCAGGCAGATCACTATTAATTATATCAAAAATCTGAAAAATTATGCTAAATCCCTAAAAAAGGATAGATATTACAAAATACATTCTATACTCATTATTTATATATGCATATATATATATATATTTATACATAATATATATTTATATATAAATATAAATACACATATATATATATATGTGTGTGTATTATTATTAGGTAATTTACCGGCTAAGGTAGGTTTCTGGATGGACACATCTACTAAATAAATATTATGTGATTCCTAACAAAATCCAGTATCCTGCTTGATGAAATCCGAAGTCCCGGTCTAGGAAATATTTTTACACTCGTGATCTGCCTGATTCCGCCTTCCACACTTCTCCTGTGTTTGTCCTTTATGTGTGTTCCTATCCCTTTTCCTTATATCTGTTTCTATATAAATGAGTATTTGTTCGCCGTTTGGCGGGATTTCGTATATATATATCCAAATCTTTCCATTTCCATTCATTTATCATTCGTTTTTTAAATTAATTTTTAATGGTTCAATATATATATTGTTCTTTAATTCATTTGTGCAATGTAATCACATACGCAAACACCAATGCATATATATGTGCATACACGAGTATATACATATATATATATATATATATATATATATATATACACATACTATTCCGCCTATACCAGCCACCTTAAGTACTAATATATGTATGTATACACCTTATGCATATGGGGGTTTATATATATATATATATATATACAATTATATGAATAAATATGTAAATGGGTGGTCTGAAAGGTTTCCGACCTAACAAAGATATGACATTTTTTCTGAAATTTTTGAGGCCGGAAACTTTTCAGGCAACCTTCGTATGCATATAGGTATGTATATACCTACTTATGTATACCTACACTAGGTATATGTATATATATATATATATATATATATATATATTTATATATATATCTATATATACACACGCACATAAATACCCGTTGGCAGGGGGTGCCGACCTATTCAAGCTTCGGTGGTTGCTTTCATCACATCTCTTAATTTTTATTCAACTAGTTTTTCTATGCATGCACATGAATTTAACTATATCTATACACACACACACACACACATATATATATATATATATATATATATATATATATATATATATATATATATATATAAGCTAACGTACATACGCGTACATAGGCACACGCCTTAACTGTTGTAGAGTTGAATCTACCATCCTTCTATTAAAATTATGTGTGCGGTGGCAATGCATCGTTAAAAATTGGTCTCAAGGTGCGCCGGCTACAAAGATAAAAGAAAATACTGCGTCACGTGACGTGAGTAACAAAAAAAATGAACGCACAATTAAATGCGATGATTGATGCAACAATGGAATGAGAAAGTTTCCGAGCACGGAGGGATACAGAAATACGAGGGAGGGAAAAACAAAATTCCGGTCTCAAATTATAAACGCAGCGTTTGCCTTCCTTTCTCGCCCTGTTGGACAAAATGGACGATTACTCTCATTTCATTGTCCTTCGTTAAAAATGTTTAATTTCGCAGAGAGGAATAAATCAAAGAGGCAAGAGAAGGGAGGAGAGGGAAGCCGGGAAGAGAGCGGGGAGGATGGGGTGCGAGCGTGAAAGGGTAGGGGGTGGACGTAGAAGGGTCACGGGGGATGTGAATTGGCCGCCCAATGACGCATCGGGAGAGTTCGCAGCGGGCTCACGTGCATCGATTAAATGCGACCGCTTAATTAATGGGCCGCGACTGTCCGGAACTGGCGCGTCACTGCGACCGCCACCCCCAGCCCTGTATTTCCTGGTTCGAGCCTCGCCCGGGCCGTAAATTCCCACCCCTTCACCGCTGGCATTGTCAGGAAAAACAACGCCTTCCCAGGCTGACGCCACTGTCTCGCTTTTCAGTTTGAATACACTAGATTCCGCGGCGAAACATGCACGCATGTCGCACCAACTCATTACTATGAACTGTAGAAAGGGTTGGCTTCATAGGTGAGGGGTTGCGTTGGTCGTTTCCGACGCATTCCTACTCTCCCCCCAAGTGATTCCGGCAGAGGGTTGCGCATTCTGGTTGAGAGGGCACTTTCGAGAGGCAACACCAAAAATCGAGGGACTAGAATCCTGAAGGAAAGTAAGCCGTGCTTAACCTTCATACCCTTCGTGCATCACGCTTATCTGGATTCAAATTTAAAGGAGAGAACTTTTTGTGGAAAAATTCACGTTCTGGGCGTGTAACACTTGGGTTGTCAAGTATGGCGTGATGGCGAATTATTTCATAATGAAAGGAGATTTTTTCTCATAGTTTTCCACTTAACAATGCTTATATTTTTATCTTTTGGTATACTAATTCAATTTCATTTAAAATAATTTTCGTCAAAATGGTTTATATTTTAATTAGTTTTGCCCAATGGAAACATTTTCAAGGTAGTAATCATTTTCAAAATGACGATAACCATTGACACCAATGGTAATACAAACAATTTAGTGGAGACCTACATTCGTTTTTCTAGTGATTTTAAATCTCGAAGTTTACACGTTGCACAAAATAAGTTAAAAAGAATTTATGGCAAATGTTTGCACTGAAAAATATTGCGAATCGTTTCCTAAGAGATTCCCATATTAAAATTTACGATCTTACGTATTAAGAAGTAGCAGTTTTTTGCTGTAAAGATCAGGAAATATTTCACTAGATGGTACAGGAAATTACCTTTCTCTGGTGCGAAAGTTAAACAATAGCAGCAAAAAGATATGATTTAAAACGACGGAAATCCTACCCATAAGAAAGGAGGAGACTAAAAGGAATAACATTGGGACTAATGAAGTCCTCGGAGGAAAGGATTAAGGTTTAGAAAATACTAATAAGAAGAAGAGAGGATACAACTTGAGGCACAGTAGTTCACTGAATATCGGAATTGAATTAAACACGAAGCGAAAAAACTATGGATCGTTGCTTCTTAGTCTTCCTACGATGACGTCCCAAGGGCATTCATGATTTTTTTGCGACGAGTCATCGCAAAACGTGCAAAGGTGGTTCTCGAGTACTGACGTGTACGGATCATTACGTGGCTCTCACTTAAATCTTTATTCGCAGCAATACTTGAATAGCATATAAACATTACCGAATCTCTTGACACAAATATACGGTAAGCCTGACCGTAGTTTATAATAGTGCTACATAAGTTGGGAAAACTACAATGTTAAGTTCTAAATTAATACCAACTGATTCGGTCGTCCAGATAAACGAGAAGAAAACACAAAAAAATACAGATTTAAACAATACTTGCTCTTCGAATACACTAAATTACGATTGAATAATAAAAGCTAAGGTTAGTGCAAATAATTTCCAATTCCAAGATTTTTTCACTAGTTATATCCTTTTACGAACTCTTTATGATTATCTCTTTTATAAATAAAATCAATTAATTTTTACAAGAATCAATTTGCAATGTTAAGGATCCACATTTAAAGATAACAAAAATTCCTAAAAGAATTTAATGATGTAGGAACATATACAGTAAAGTCTGGTGGAATTTGAAGTTTACCAGCCTCGTAGGAAATAAGCTAGTACATTTGACTGGACATGTTATTTACACAAAAATGCTAGGCTATACTTGCAATTTTAAGCACCAATGGCCTTTAAAAAAGGTCAAAGGTAATAAACAGCCAGAAAAGCATTTTTCATACGAATGTGCTATTTAATTTCCATTTATTCTTCCAAAATCACATAGAAAGGAAAATGTATGCCGCATATTGATGCATGTAAATTCCATTCGGAATGCCTTTGCTCAAAATTGAGAGTGGCAGTCGGTCAGCAATTGACCAATATTCAGATATTTTGTAGACCATACGTATTTTTTCCCGTTTCTTATCCGTCAGTTTTTCTTTCCACCTACACAATAGCATCAAGCATAAAAAAATACGAGATATTAGCGAAGAATCAAATTTCTCTTAGGGACTTAACCTTCCAGCTGATGTTCTAATAACCTTTCTCAGGATTGTTATATTCATGAACAATTGAAATTATTTTTAAATTGTCTGCGTGTAATGGAGCGATATGAATGTGGTTAATCACTGACGTTGTGTAATGCATTCCAGAAGTTTTATTTTAATTAAAGAACGCGAGAACGAGAACAAGAAGTGTTCTCATTAAAAATACCACATGCCGTGTGACACTAGGGAAAACGTTCGGCAAACAAGGAAAGAGTAGAAACAGGAAACACATGTTGGGTAGAATGGAGGGAGTATGGGGAATTGAAGAGAGATTTTTTTCAGTCTAGGAAAGGCAAGATAATATAGTCTCGTAATGTGATATAGGCTTTGCCCATGCAAAACTTATGCCTTTTCTAAGTTTTAGGGTACTTTGCGGAGCACGAAAAATAGAACAGCTACATTAAAAATAGCAACACGATTCGATGCCAAAAACAGCTAATATAGAATCGGATAGAATGTATAACGATAACATAGAATCGAATTTTAAATAAAATTTAGGAAAATTCATGGTAAGGAGTTTTGAAATACTCTTATTACAATGAGAATTTGAATGTATAATTTAGAGGTATATGCGTATTAAGTACGAGAGTATTAAGTATTGCTTTTTCGTCGGAGGGGCTCAATAATAGGTACTGTTTGCAGCCATGTTGAATATGTCAAGCACTGAGCAAGATTAGTCTTTTCATTAGACTAGTTGTAAACTTTATTATTATATGAAAACATTGATTTCACTACTATGACCTGAATCCATAATGAATGATCCACCCTCCACTGTCATAATAATTACATACATATTCTTTACTAGTGAAATGCTTGCTTTTTAATATGCTTCTAAATTGTATTCTTCACTTTTTAACGTTATTACCTTCGTATAAAATTGTCTCCCACCGAAAGGGATGCTCAGCTTTATAAAAGTCACTGTTTCATTGCTTTATTTTTTTAAGAAAGCAGTTTTTCCTTCCTGTGTCTGCATTAATGCGGAAGTGAAACTATCCCCAATAGTGAAAAGCCAATCATCTTCATTTTGAAAGCGGTTGGCCAACACACCAGATGACGTGGAGCCATTCGACTTGAAAAAGGAGTCACGTGGAAAAAATCAATATCCAATTCAAAAAATCAGTAAAATAATGAATTTGAATTTAAGCTGCAGAAATTAAGGCATACCTTAGGTAAGACACGGCGGCAGACTTACAGCTAAGATCCTTTCTATGATAATATCGGAGCTACCACGGAACAACATCAACATTCCCTTGATACGATTTCCATCTCTAAAGTACGCTTGAATGTAATTTTTAAGCTTTCAAATTCGCCGTTTTCACATAATTTATGCATTAGAATAAACTATACACAGCGTATTAAAAAATGATAACTAATTTGAAAAATATTTCGTGAAGGTTAGCGAAATAACTGAAAAAATTGACTGCCATCATTAAATAATATCCTTTATTCGTTTGGAAGTCAAGATTTAAGGTTTAAATGCTAAAATTTCTGACAGATTTTCCACAATCACTTAGTTTCTGGTTAGTAATTAATCTGGTTTCGTCCTCAACTTCCTGAACGAAGAATGCAACAGTCTCTGCCTTCGTGCTCTTTTCCAAGCACCCGAGATTTTCGCCATAGGATTCGGATGCAAAGGAATGACAAAAGACAAAAAACAAAATGAGGAGGGGAAATAAGAATGAATGAGAAAACGAAGAAACCATTAGGGACAGAAGCAGGGGTATTGTAGACTAGAAAAGTAACCGGTATCGCTTCCATATTGGCACATACCAATATCTGCCCTACCAACAACCTGTAAAAAACCGCGAATAGGCGAAGAAGGTAATGGATGCCAAGAAATAGGAACAATTGTTATAATTAATCGTTGACTACCAGTAATAGGTTTCGGAAGGACGAAGGACTGTTCAGTGCTAAATGTCTAAGATAACACGACGTAACGTGGCATCCTATACTACAATAAACCCAACTTCGATTCCGTATCCTTTTTGCCTCCCTTCATGTCATCCAACTATCTCTATCTTTCTATCCTTTTCCTACCTTCTCTCTATCTCATACGCAACGCTCTTCCTTTTGCCAAAGTCTTCAATATTCCATCACAAAAAAGAATCCTGTTTCCCCAGCTTTCCTGACCTCTTTGAAATATTTGCCAACCACGCTGTCTCGACCAAAACTTCGCATGTTTTCCTTTCCTTCCATTTCAACGTTTCCATCCTTCTCTACACCCACATTTCAAAAACCTTCAGTCCACGTTTATTCTCAATTTCGCCTCAATGATCTGGTTTCCAAGCCGTACAAAACTATATTTTATCCCAATGTTCTCACTAATCTTTTCTTTACCTTCTCCCTTTAGCTCTTTATCATCGCCACATTAATATTTATAAAGTCCTCTTGGACTAAAAAAATTCTTCTCATGCCCCTACTACTACTAATATCTTCGTTTAAAACACCTCTTAGGTAAGTAAACTGTTCTACCTGCTGTAGTTTAT